>NC_092005.1:11779024-12086318 GCF_044704955.1 Pristiophorus japonicus
TACACATCACTCTACACAACATTGAAAACATCAATCTACACATCACTCTACAGATGATTGAAAACATCACTCTACACCACATTGAAAACATCACTCTATACATCACTCTACACAACATTGAAAACGTCACTCTGCACATCACCCTACACAACACTGAAAACATCACTCTCCACAGCACTCTACACAACATTATAAACATCACTCTACACATCACTCTGCACAACATTGAAAACTTCACACTACATATCACTCTTGACAACATTGAAAACATCACTCTACATATCACATCACTCTACACATCACTCTACACACCATTGTAAACATCACTCTACACATCACCCTACACAACATTGTAAACATCACTCTACACATCACTCTACACAACATTGAAAACATCACTCTACACATCAATCTATACAATATTGAAAACATCACTCTACACATCACACTGCACAACATTGAAAACATCACTCTACATATCACTCGACACAAAATTGAAAACATCACTCTACACATCACTCTACACACCATTGAAAACATCACTCTACACATCACTCCACACAACACTGAAAACATTACTCAACACATCACTCTACACAACATTGAAAACATCACTCTACACATCACTCTACACAACATTGAAAACATCAATCTACACATCACTCTACACAACATTGAAAAAATCACTCTGCACATCACTCTACACAACATTGTAAACATCACTCCACACATGACTCTACACAACATTGAAAAAATCACTCTGTACATCATTCTGCACAACACTGAAAACATCACTCTGCACATCACTCTACAGAACATTGAAAACATCACTCTATACATCACACTCCACAACATTGAAATATCACGCTACACATCACTCTGCACAACATTGAAAACATCACTCTACACATCACTATATACAACATAGAAAACATCACTCTGCACCTCACTCTGCACAACATTGAAAACATCACTGTACACATCACTCTGCACAACATTGGAAACTTCACTCTACGTATCACCCTGCACAACATTGAAAACATTACTCTTCACATCACATCACTCTACACATCACTCTACACAACATTGAACACATCACTCTACACATCACTCTACACAACATTGAAAACATCACTCTACACTTCAATCTACACAACATTGAAATCATCACTCTGCACTACATTGAAAACATCACTCTACACATGACTCTACACAACATTGAAAACATCACTCTACACATCACTCTACACAACATTGAAAACATCACTCTATACATCACTCTACACAACATTGAAAACATCACTCTACACATCACTCTACACAACATTGAAAACATCACTCTACACTTCACTCTACACAACATTGAAATCATCACTCTACACTACATTGAAAACATCACTCTACACATGACTCTACACAACATTGAAAACATCACTCTACACATCACTCTACATAACATTGAAAACATCACTCTACACATAACTCGACACAACATTGTAAACATCACTCTACACATGAGTCTACACAACATTGTAAACATCACTCTACACATGAGTCTACACAACATTGAAAAAATCACTCTCTCTACATCATTCTGCACAACATTGAAAACATCACTCCACACATCACTTTCCACAACATTGAAATATCACGCTACACATCACTCTACGCAACATTGAAAACATCACTCTACACATCAATCTATACGATATTGAAAACATCACTCTACACATCACGCCACACAACATTGAAATATCACGCTACACATCACTCTGCACAACATCGAAAACATCACTCTACACATCACTCTTCACAACATTGAAAACATCACTCTACACATCACTCTACACAACATTGAAAACATCACTCTACACATCACTCCACACAACATTGAAAACATCATTCTACATATCACTCTGCACAACATTGAAAACATCACTCTACACATCACTCTACACAACATTGAAAACATCACTCTACACTTCACTCTACACAGCATTGAAAACATCACTCTACACTACATTGAAAACATCACTCTACACATCACTCTACAGATTATTGAAAACATCACTCTACACAACATTGACAACATCACTCAATACATCACTCTACACAGCATTGAAAACATCACTCTACACATCACTCTACACAACATTGTAAACATCACTCTACACATGACTCTACACAACATTGACAAAATCACTCTGTCCATCATTCTGCACAACATTGAAAACATCACTCTGCACATCACTCTACAGAACATTGAAAACATCACTCTACACATCACTTTCCACAACATTGAAATATCACGCTACACATCACTCTGCACAACATTGAAAACATCACTCTACACATCACTCTGCACAACATAGAAAACATCACTCTACACATCACTATATACAACATAGAAAACATCAGTCTGCACCTCACTCTGCACAACCTTGAAAACATCGCTGTACACATCACTCTGCAAATCATTGGAAACTTCACTCCACGTATCACTCTGCACAACATTGAAAACATCACTCTACACATCACTCTACACAACATTGAAAACATCACTCTACACTTCACTCTACACAACATTGAAAACATCACTCTACACTACATTGAAAACATCTCTCTACACATCACTCTACAAAAGATTGAAAACAACACTCTATACATCACTCGACACAACATTGAAAAAATCACTCTACACATCACTCTACACACCATTGAAAACATCACTCTACACATCACTCTACACAACACTGAAAACATCACTCAACACATCACTCTATACAACATTGAAAACATCACTCTACACATCACTCTACACAACATTGAAAACATCAATCTACACATCACTCTACACAACATTGAAAAAATCACTCTACACATCACTCTACACAACATTGTAAACATCACTCCACACATGACTCTACACAACATTGAAAAAATCACTCTGTACATCATTCTGCACAACACTGAAAACATCACTCTGCACATCACTCTACAGAACATTGAAAACATCACTCTATACATCACACTCCACAACATTGAAATATCACGCTACACATCACTCTGCACAACATTGAAAACATCACTCTACACATCACTGTATACAACATAGAAAACATCACTCTGCACCTCACTCTGCACAACATTGAAAACATCACTGTACACATCACTCTGCACAACATTGGAAACTTCACTCTACGTATCACCCTGCACAACATTGAAAACATTACTCTTCACATCACATCACTCTACACATCACTCTACACAACATTGAACACATCACTCTACACATCACTCTACACAACATTGAAAACATCACTCTACACTTCACTCTACACAACATTGAAATCATCACTCTGCACTACATTGAAAACATCACTCTACACATGACTCTACACAACATTGAAAACATCACTCTACACATCACTCTACACAACATTGAAAACATCACTCTATACATCACTCTACACAACATTGAAAACATCACTCTACACATCACTCTACACATCATTGAAAACATCACTCTACACTTCACTCTACACAACATTGAAATCATCACTCTACACTACATTGAAAACATCACTCTACACAACATTGAAAACATCACTCTACACATCACTCTACACAACATTGAAAACATCACTCTATACATCACTCTACACAACATTGAAAAAATCACTCTACACATAACTCGACACAACATTGTAAACATCACTCTGCACATGAGTCTACACAACATTGATAAAATCACTCTCTCTACATCATTCTGCACAACATTGAAAACATCACTCCACACATCACTCTCCACAACATTGAAATATCACGCTACACATCACTCTACGCAACATTGAAAACATCACTCGACACATCAATCTATACGATATTGAAAACATCACTCTACACATCACGCCACACAACATTGAAATATCACGCTACACATCACTCTGCACAACATCGAAAACATCACTCTACACATCACTCTTCAAAACATTGAAAACATCACTCTACACATCACTCTACACAACATTGAAAACATCACTCTACACATCACTCCACACAACATTGAAAACATCATTCTACATATCACTCTGCACAACATTGAAAACATCACTCTACACATCACTCTACACAACATTGAAAACATCACTCTACACTTCACTCTACACAACATTGAAAACATCACTCTACACTACATTGAAAACATCTCTCTACACATCACTCTACACAAGATTGAAAACAACACTCTATACATCACTCGACACAACATTGAAAAAATCACTCTACACATCACTCTACACAACATTGAAAACATCAATCTACACATCACTCTACACAACATTGAAAAAATCACTCTACACATCACTCTACACAACATTGTAAACATCACTCCACACATGACTCTACACAACATTGAAAAAATCACTCTGTACATCATTCTGCACAACACTGAAAACATCACTCTGCACATCACTCTACAGAACATTGAAAACATCACTCTATACATCACACTCCACAACATTGAAATATCACGCTACACATCACTCTGCACAACATTGAAAACATCACTCTACACATCACTGTATACAACATAGAAAACATCACTCTGCACCTCACTCTGCACAACATTGAAAACATCACTGTACACATCACTCTGCACAACATTGGAAACTTCACTCTTCGTATCACCCTGCACAACATTGAAAACATTACTCTTCACATCACATCACTCTACACATCACTCTACACAACATTGAACACATCACTCTACACATCACTCTACACAACATTGAAAACATCACTCTATACATCACTCTACACAACATTGAAAACATCACTCTACACATCACTCTACACATCATTGAAAACATCACTCTACACTTCACTCTACACAACATTGAAATCATCACTCTACACTACATTGAAAACATCACTCTACACATGACACTACACAACATTGAATGCATCACTCTACACATCACTCTACACAAGATTGAAAACATCACTCTATACATCACTCTACACAACATTGAAAAAATCACTCTACACATAACTCGACACAACATTGTAAACATCACTCTGCACATGAGTCTACACAACATTGAGAAAATCACTCTCTCTACATCATTCTGCACAACATTGAAAACATCACTCCACACATCACTCTCCACAACATTGAAATATCACGCTACACATCACTCTACGCACCATTGAAAACATCACTCTACACATCAATCTATACGATATTGAAAACATCACTCTACACATCACGCCACACAACATTGAAATATCACGCTACACATCACTCTGCACAACATCGAAAACATCACTCTACACATCACTCTTCACAACATTGAAAACATCACTCTACACATCACTCTACACAACATTGAAAACATCACTCTACACATCACTCCACACAACATTGAAAACATCATTCTACATATCACTCTGCACAACATTGAAAACATCACTCTACACATCACTCTACACAACATTGAAAACATCACTCTACACTACATTGAAAACATCTCTCTACACATGACTCTACACAACATTGAAAACATCACTCTACACATCACTCTACATAACATTGAAAACATCACTCTACACATAACTCGACACAACATTGTAAACATCACTCTACACATGAGTCTACACAACATTGTAAACATCACTCTACACATGAGTCTACACAACATTGAAAAAATCACTCTCTCTACATCATTCTGCACAACATTGAAAACATCACTCCACACATCACTTTCCACAACATTGAAATATCACGCTACACATCACTCTACGCAACATTGAAAACATCACTCTACACATCAATCTATACGATATTGAAAACATCACTCTACACATCACGCCACACAACATTGAAATATCACGCTACACATCACTCTGCACAACATCGAAAACATCACTCTACACATCACTTTTCACAACATTGAAAACATCACTCTACACATCACTCTACACAACATTGAAAACATCACTCTACACATCACTCCACACAACATTGAAAACATCATTCTACATATCACTCTGCACAACATTGAAAACATCACTCTACACATCACTCTACACAACATTGAAAACATCACTCTACACTTCACTCTACACAACATTGAAAACATCACTCTACACTACATTGAAAACATCACTCTACACATCACTCTACAGATTATTGAAAACATCACTCTACACAACATTGACAACATCACTCAATACATCACTCTACACAGCATTGAAAACATCACTCTACACATCACTCTACACAACATTGTAAACATCACTCTACACATGACTCTACACAACATTGACAAAATCACTCTGTCCATCATTCTGCACAACATTGAAAACATCACTCTGCACATCACTCTACAGAACATTGAAAACATCACTCTACACATCACTTTCCACAACATTGAAATATCACGCTACACATCACTCTGCACAACATTGAAAACATCACTCTACACATCACTCTGCACAACATAGAAAACATCACTCTACACATCACTATATACAACATAGAAAACATCAGTCTGCACCTCACTCTGCACAACCTTGAAAACATCGCTGTACACATCACTCTGCAAATCATTGGAAACTTCACTCCACGTATCACTCTGCACAACATTGAAAACATCACTCTACACATCACTCTACACAACATTGAAAACATCACTCTACACTTCACTCTACACAACATTGAAAACATCACTCTACACTACATTGAAAACATCTCTCTACACATCACTCTACAAAAGATTGAAAACAACACTCTATACATCACTCGACACAACATTGAAAAAATCACTCTACACATCACTCTACACACCATTGAAAACATCACTCTACACATCACTCTACACAACACTGAAAACATCACTCAACACATCACTCTATACAACATTGAAAACATCACTCTACACATCACTCTACACAACATTGAAAACATCAATCTACACATCACTCTACACAACATTGAAAAAATCACTCTACACATCACTCTACACAACATTGTAAACATCACTCCACACATGACTCTACACAACATTGAAAAAATCACTCTGCACATCACTCTACAGAACATTGAAAACATCACTCTATACATCACACTCCACAACATTGAAATATCACGCTACACATCACTCTGCACAACATTGAAAACATCACTCTACACATCACTGTATACAACATAGAAAACATCACTCTGCACCTCACTCTGCACAACATTGAAAACATCACTGTACACATCACTCTGCACAACATTGGAAACTTCACTCTACGTATCACCCTGCACAACATTGAAAACATTACTCTTCACATCACATCACTCTACACATCACTCTACACAACATTGAACACATCACTCTACACATCACTCTACACAACATTGAAAACATCACTCTACACTTCACTCTACACAACATTGAAATCATCACTCTGCACTACATTGAAAACATCACTCTACACATGACTCTACACAACATTGAAAACATCACTCTATACATCACTCTACACAACATTGAAAAAATCACTCTACACATAACTCGACACAACATTGTAAACATCACTCTGCACATGAGTCTACACAACATTGAGAAAATCACTCTCTCTACATCATTCTGCACAACATTGAAAACATCACTCCACACATCACTCTCCACAACATTGAAATATCACGCTACACATCACTCTACGCACCATTGAAAACATCACTCTACACATCAATCTATACGATATTGAAAACATCACTCTACACATCACGCCACACAACATTGAAATATCACGCTACACATCACTCTGCACAACATCGAAAACATCACTCTACACATCACTCTTCACAACATTGAAAACATCACTCTACACATCACTCTACACAACATTGAAAACATCACTCTACACATCACTCCACACAACATTGAAAACATCATTCTACATATCACTCTGCACAACATTGAAAAAATCACTCTACACATCACTCTACACAACATTGAAAACATCACTCTACACTACATTGAAAACATCTCTCTACACATGACTCTACACAGCATTGAAAACATCACTCTACACATCACTCTACATAACATTGAAAACATCACTCTACACATAACTCGACACAACATTGTAAACATCACTCTACACATGAGTCTACACAACATTGTAAACATTACTCTACACATGAGTCTACACAACATTGAAAAAATCACTCTCTCTACATCATTCTGCACAACATTGAAAACATCACTCCACACATCACTTTCCACAACATTGAAATATCACGCTACACATCACTCTACGCAACATTGAAAACATCACTCTACACATCAATCTATACGATATTGAAAACATCACTCTACACATCACGCCACACAACATTGAAATATCACGCTACACATCACTCTGCACAACATCGAAAACATCACTCCACACATCACTCTCCACAACATTGAAATATCACGCTACACATCACTCTACGCAACATTGAAAACATCACTCTACACATCAATCTATACGATATTGAAAACATCACTCTACACATCACGCCACACAACATTGAAATATCACGCTACACATCACTCTGCACAACATCGAAAACATCACTCTACACATCACTCTTCACAACATTGAAAACATCACTCTACACATCACTCTACACAACATTGAAAACATCACTCTACACATCACTCCACACAACATTGAAAACATCATTCTACATATCACTCTGCACAACATTGAAAACATCACTCTACACATCACTCTACACAACATTGAAAACATCACTCTACACTTCACTCTACACAACATTGAAAACATCACTCTACACTACATTGAAAACATCACTCTACACATCACTCTACAGATTATTGAAAACATCACTCTACACAACATTGACAACATCACTCAATACATCACTCTACACAGCATTGAAAACATCACTCTACACATCACTCTACACAACATTGTAAACATCACTCTACACATGACTCTACACAACATTGACAAAATCACTCTGTCCATCATTCTGCACAACATTGAAAACATCACTCTGCACATCACTCTACAGAACATTGAAAACATCACTCTACACATCACTTTCCACAACATTGAAATATCACGCTACACATCACTCTGCACAACATTGAAAACATCACTCTACACATCACTCTGCACAACATAGAAAACATCACTCTACACATCACTATATACAACATAGAAAACATCAGTCTGCACCTCACTCTGCACAACCTTGAAAACATCGCTGTACACATCACTCTGCAAATCATTGGAAACTTCACTCCACGTATCACTCTGCACAACATTGAAAACATCACTCTACACATCATTCTACACAACATTGAAAACATCACTCTACACTTCACTCTACACAACATTGAAAACATCACTCTACACTACATTGAAAACATCTCTCTACACATCACTCTACAAAAGATTGAAAACAACACTCTTTCCATCACTCGACACAACATTGAAAAAATCACTCTACACATCACTCTACACACCATTGAAAACATCACTCTACACATCACTCTACACAACACTGAAAACATCACTCAACACATCACTCTATACAACATTGAAAACATCACTCTACACATCACTCTACACAACATTGAAAACATCAATCTACACATCACTCTACACAACATTGAAAAAATCACTCTACACATCACTCTACACAACATTGTAAACATCACTCCACACATGACTCTACACAACATTGAAAAAATCACTCTGTACATCATTCTGCACAACACTGAAAACATCACTCTGCACATCACTCTACAGAACATTGAAAACATCACTCTATACATCACACTCCACAACATTGAAATATCACGCTACACATCACTCTGCACAACATTGAAAACATCACTCTACACATCACTGTATACAACATAGAAAACATCACTCTGCACCTCACTCTGCACAACATTGAAAACATCACTGTACACATCACTCTGCACAACATTGGAAACTTCACTCTACGTATCACCCTGCACAACATTGAAAACATTACTCTTCACATCACATCACTCTACACATCACTCTACACAACATTGAACACATCACTCTACACATCACTCTACACAACATTGAAAACATCACTCTACACTTCACTCTACACAACATTGAAATCATCACTCTGCACTACATTGAAAACATCACTCTACACATGACTCTACACAACATTGAAAACATCACTCTACACATCACTCTACACAACATTGAAAACATCACTCTATACATCACTCTACACAACATTGAAAACATCACTCTACACATCACTCTACACATCATTGAAAACATCACTCTACACTTCACTCTACACAACATTGAAATCATCACTCTACACTACATTGAAAACATCACTCTACACATGACACTACACAACATTGAAAACATCACTCTACACATCACTCTACACAACATTGAAAACATCACTCTATACATCACTCTACACAACATTGAAAAAATCACTCTACACATAACTCGACACAACATTGTAAACATCACTCTGCACATGAGTCTACACAACATTGATAAAATCACTCTCTCTACATCATTCTGCACAACATTGAAAACATCACTCCACACATCACTCTCCACAACATTGAAATATCACGCTACACATCACTCTACGCAACATTGAAAACATCACTCGACACATCAATCTATACGATATTGAAAACATCACTCTACACATCACGCCACACAACATTGAAATATCACGCTACACATCACTCTGCACAACATCGAAAACATCACTCTACACATCACTCTTCACAACATTGAAAACATCACTCTACACATCACTCTACACAACATTGAAAACATCACTCTACACATCACTCCACACAACATTGAAAACATCATTCTACATATCACTCTGCACAACATTGAAAACATCACTCTACACATCACTCTACACAACATTGAAAACATCACTCTACACTTCACTCTACACAACATTGAAAACATCACTCTACACTACATTGAAAACATCTCTCTACACATCACTCTACACAAGATTGAAAACAGCACTCTATACATCACTCGACACAACATTGAAAAAATCACTCTACACATCACTCTACACAACATTGAAAACATCAATCTACACATCACTCTACACAACATTGAAAAAATCACTCTACACATCACTCTACACAACATTGTAAACATCACTCCACACATGACTCTACACAACATTGAAAAAATCACTCTGTACATCATTCTGCACAACACTGAAAACATCACTCTGCACATCACTCTACAGAACATTGAAAACATCACTCTATACATCACACTCCACAACATTGAAATATCACGCTACACATCACTCTGCACAACATTGAAAACATCACTCTACACATCACTGTATACAACATAGAAAACATCACTCTGCACCTCACTCTGCACAACATTGAAAACATCACTGTACACATCACTCTGCACAACATTGGAAACTTCACTCTACGTATCACCCTGCACAACATTGAAAACATTACTCTTCACGTCACATCACTCTACACATCACTCTACACAACATTGAACACATCACTCTACACATCACTCTACACAACATTGAAAACATCACTCTACACTTCAATCTACACAACATTGAAATCATCACTCTGCACTACATTGAAAACATCACTCTACACATGACTCTACACAACATTGAAAACATCACTCTACACATCACTCTACACAACATTGAAAACATCACTCTATACATCACTCTACACAACATTGAAAACATCACTCTACACATCACTCTACACATCATTGAAAACATCACTCTACACTTCACTCTACACAACATTGAAACCATCACTCTACACTACATTGAAAACATCACTCTACACATGACACTACACAACATTGAATACATCACTCTACACATCACTCTACACAAGATTGAAAACATCACTCTATACATCACTCTACACAACATTGAAAAAATCACTCTACACATAACTCGACACAACATTGTAAACATCACTCTGCACATGAGTCTACACAACATTGAGAAAATCACTCTCTCTACATCATTCTGCACAACATTGAAAACATCACTCCACACATCACTCTCCACAACATTGAAATATCACGCTACACATCACTCTACGCACCATTGAAAACATCACTCTACACATCAATCTATACGATATTGAAAACATCACTCTACACATCACGCCACACAACATTGAAATATCACGCTACACATCACTCTGCACAACATCGAAAACATCACTCTACACATCACTCTTCACAACATTGAAAACATCACTCTACACATCACTCTACACAACATTGAAAACATCACTCTACACATCACTCCACACAACATTGAAAACATCATTCTACATATCACTCTGCACAACATTGAAAACATCACTCTACACATCACTCTACACAACATTGAAAACATCACTCTACACTACATTGAAAACATCTCTCTACACATCACTTTACACAAGATTGAAAACAACACTCTATACATCACTCGACACAACATTGAAAACATCACTCTACACTTCACTCTACACACCATTGAAAACATCACTCTACACATCACTCTACACAACACTGAAAACATCACTCAACACATCACTCTACACAACATTGAAAACATCAATCTGCAAATCACTCTACAGATTATTGAAAACATCACTCTACACAACATTGAAAACATCACTCAATACATCACTCTACACAGCATTGAAAACATCACTCTACACATCACTCTACACAACATTGTAAACATCACTCTACACATGACTCTGCACAACATTGACAAAATCACTCTGTCCATCATTCTGCACAACATTGAAAACATCACTCTGCACATCACTCTACAGAACATTGAAAACATCACTCTACACATCACTCTCCACAACATTGAAATATCACGCTACATATCACTCTGCACAACATTGAACACATCACTCTACACATCACTCTGCACAACATAGAAAACATCACTCTACACATCACTATATACAACATAGAAAACATCACTCTGCACCTCACTCTGCACAACCTTGAAAACATCGCTGTACACATCACTCTGCACAACATTGGAAACTTCACTCTACGTATCACTCTGCACAACATTGAAAACATTACTTTACACATCACATCACTCTACTCATCACTCTACACAACATTGTAAACATCACTCTACACATCACTCTACACAACATTGAAAACATCACTCTACACATCACTCTGCACAACATTGAAAAAAACACTCTACACATGACTCTACACAACATTGAAAACATCACTCTCTACATCACTCGACACAACATTGAAAAATTCACTCTACACATCACTCCACACAACATTGAAAACAACACTCTACAAATCACTCTACACAACACTGAAAACATCACTCAACATATCACTCTACACAACTTTGAAAACATCACTCTACACATCACTCTACAGAATATTGAAAACATCACTCTACACATCACTCTACACAACATTGAAAACATCACTCTACACATCACTCGACGCAACATTGAAAACATCGCTCTACACATCAATCTATACGATTTTGAAAACATCACTCTACACATCACGGCACACAACATTGAAATATCACGCTACACATCACTCTGCACAACATCGAAAACATCACTCTACACATCACTCTCCACAACATTGAAATATCACGCTACACATCACTTTGTACAACATTGAAAACATCACTCTATACATCACTCTGCACAACATTGGAAACAGCACTCTACACATCACTCTACACAACATTGAAAACATCACTCTACATATCACTCGACACAACATTGAAAACATCACTCTACACATCACTCTATACAACATAGAAAACATCACTCTGCATCTCACTCTGCACAACATTGAAAAAATCACTCTACACATCACTCTACACAACATTGAAAACATCACTCTACACATCACTCAGCACAACATTGAAAACATCACTCTACACATCACTCTGCACAACATTGAAAACATCACTCTACACAGCACTCTACACAACATTGAAAACATCACTCTACAAAACAATCTACACAACATTGAAAACATCACTCTACACATCACTCTACGCAACATTGAAAACATCACTCTACACATCAATCTATACAATATTGAAAACATCACTCTACACATCACTCCACACAACATTGATATATCACGCTACACATCACTCTGCACAACATTGAAAACATCACTCTACACATCACTCTATACAACATAGAATACATCACTCTGCACCTCACTCTGCACAACATTGAAAAAAACACTCTACACATCACTCTACACAACATTGAAAACATCACTCTACCCATCACTCAGCACAACATTGAAAACATCACTCTACACATCACTCTACACAACATTGAAAACATCACTCTACACATCACTCAGCACAACATTGAAAACATCACTCAACACATCACTCTACACAACACTGAAAACTTTGCTCAACACATCACTCTACACAACTTTGAAAACATCAATCTACACATCACTCTACAGATTATTGAAAACATCACTCTACACCACATTGAAAACATCACTCTATACATCACTCTATACAACATTGAAAACGTCACTCTGCACATCACCCTACACAACACTGAAAACATCACTCTCCACAGCACTCTACACAACATTATAAACATCACTCTACACATCACTCTGCACAACATTGAAAACTTCACACTACATATCACTCTTGACAACATTGAAAACATCACTCTACATATCACATCACTCTACACATCACTCTACACACCATTGTAAACAACACTCTACACATCACCCTACACAACATTGAAAACATCATTCTACATATCACTCTGCACAACATTGAAAACATCACTCTACACATCACTCTACACAACATTGAAAACATCACTCTACACTTCACTCTACACAACATTGAAAACATCACTCTACACTACATTGAAAACATCTCTCTACACATCACTCTGCACAAGATTGAAAACAACACTCTATACATCACTCGACACAACATTGAAAAAATCACTCTACACATCACTCTACACACAATTGAAAACATCACTCTACACATCACTCTACACAACACTGAAAACATCACTCAACACATCACTCTATACAACATTGAAAACATCACTCTACACAACATTGAAAACATCAATCTGCACATCACTCTACAGATTATTGAAAACATCACTCTACACAGCATTGAAAACATCACTCTATACATCACTCTACACAACATTGAAAACATCACTCTACACATCACTCGACACAACATTGTAAACATCACTCTACACATGAGTCTACACAACATTGAAAAAATCACTCTGTACATCATTCTGCACAACATTGAAAACATCACTCTACACATCACTCTCCACAACATTGAAATATTACGCTACACATCACTCTGTACAACATTGAAAACATCACTCTATACATAACTCTGCACAACATTGGAAACAGCACTCTACACATCACTCTACACAACATTGAAAACATCACTCTACATGTCACTCGACACAACATTGAAAACATCACTCTACACATCACTCTATACAACATAGAAAACATCACTCTGCATCTCACTCTGCACAACATTGAAAAAATCACTCTACACATCACTCTACACAACATTGAAAACATCACTCTACACATCACTCAGCACAACATTGAAAACATCACTCTACACATCACTCTGCACAACATTGAAAACATCACTCTACACAGCACTCTACACAACATCGAAAACATCACTCTACAAAACAATCTACACAACATTGAAAACATCACTCTACACATCACTCTACGCAACATTGAAAACATCACTCTACACATCAATCTATACAATATTGAAAACATCACTCTACACATCACTCCACACAACATTGAAATATCACGCTACACATCACTCTGCACAACATTGAAAACATCACTCTACACATCACTCTATACAACATAGAATACATCACTCTGCACCTCACTCTTCACAACATTGAAAAAAACACTCTACACATCACTCTACACAACATTGAAAACATCACTCTACCCATCACTCAGCACAACATTGAAAACATCACTCTACACATCACTCTACACAACATTGAAAACATCACTCTACACATCACTCAGCACAACATTGAAAACATCACTCAACACATCACTCTACACAACACTGAAAACATTGCTCAACACATCACTCTACACAACTTTGAAAACATCAATCTACACATCACTCTACAGATTATTGAAAACATCACTCTACACCACATTGAAAACATCACTCTATACATCACTCTACACAACATTGAAAACGTCACTCTGCACATCACCCTACACAACACTGAAAACATCACTCTCCACAGCACTCTACACAACATTATAAACATCACTCTACACATCACTCTGCACAACATTGAAAACTTCACACTACATATCACTCTTGACAACATTGAAAACATCACTCTACATATCACATCACTCTACACATCACTCTACACACCATTGTAAACAACACTCTACACATCACCCTACACAACATTGTAAACATCACTCTACACATCACTCTACACAACATTGAAAACATCACTCTTCATATCAATCGATACAATATTGAAAACACCACTCTACACATCACACTGCACAACATTGAAAACATCACTCTACATATCACTCGACACAAAATTGAAAACATCACTATACACATCACTCTACACACCATTAAAAACATCACTCTACACATCACTCCACACAACACTGAAAACATTACTCAACACATCACTCTACACAACATTGAAAACATCACTCTACACATCACTCTACACAACATTGAAAACATCAATCTGCACATCACTCTACAGATTATTGAAAACATCACTCAACACAACTTTGAAAACATCACTCTATATATCACTCTACACAACATTGAAAAATTACTCTACACATCACTCTACACTACATTGTAAACATCACTCCACACATGACTCTACACAACATTGAAAAAATCACTCTGTACATCATTCTGCACAACACTGAAAACATCACTCTGCACATCACTCTACAGAACAATGAAAACATCACTCTATACATCATTCTCCACAACATTGAAATATCACGCTACACATCACTCTGCACAACATTGAAAAAATCACTCTACACATCACTCTACACAACATTGAAAACATCACTCTACACATCACTCAGCACAACATTGAAAACATCACTCTACACATCACTCTGCACAACATTGAAAACATCACTCTACACAGCACTCTACACAACATTGAAAACATCACTCTACAAAACAATCTACACAACATTGAAAACATCACTCTACACATCACTCTACGCAACATTGAAAACATCACTCTACACATCAATCTATACAATATTGAAAACATCACTCTACACATCACTCCACACAACATTGAAATATCACGCTACACATCACTCTGCACAACATTGAAAACATCACTCTACACATCACTCTATACAACATAGAATACATCACTCTGCACCTCACTCTGCACAACATTGAAAAAAACACTCTACACATCACTCTACACAACATTGAAAACATCACTCTACCCATCACTCAGCACAACATTGAAAACATCACTCTACACATCACTCTACACAACATTGAAAACATCACTCTACACATCACTCAGCACAACATTGAAAACATCACTCAACACGTCACTCTACACAACACTGAAAACATTGCTCAACACATCACTCTACACAACTTTGAAAACATCAATCTACACATCACTCTACAGATTATTGAAAACATCACTCTACACCACATTGAAAACATCACTCTATACATCACTCTACACAACATTGAAAACGTCACTCTGCACATCACCCTACACAACACTGAAAACATCACTCTCCACAGCACTCTACACAACATTATAAACATCACTCTACACATCACTCTGCACAACATTGAAAACTTCACACTACATATCACTCTTGACAACATTGAAAACATCACTCTACATATCACATCACTCTACACATCACTCTACACACCATTGTAAACAACACTCTACACATCACCCTACACAACATTGTAAACATCACTCTACACATCACTCTACACAACATTGAAAACATCACTCTTCATATCAATCGATACAATATTGAAAACACCACTCTACACATCACACTGCACAACATTGAAAACATCACTCTACATATCACTCGACACAAAATTGAAAACATCACTATACACATCACTCTACACACCATTAAAAACATCACTCTACACATCACTCCACACAACACTGAAAACATTACTCAACACATCACTCTACACAACATTGAAAACATCACTCTACACATCACTCTACACAACATTGAAAACATCAATCTGCACATCACTCTACAGATTATTGAAAACATCACTCAACACAACTTTGAAAACATCACTCTATATATCACTCTACACAACATTGAAAAATTACTCTACACATCACTCTACACTACATTGTAAACATCACTCCACACATGACTCTACACAACATTGAAAAAATCACTCTGTACATCATTCTGCACAACACTGAAAACATCACTCTGCACATCACTCTACAGAACAATGAAAACATCACTCTATACATCACTCTCCACAACATTGAAATATCACGCTACACATCACTCTGCACAACATTGAAAACATCACTCTACACATCACTATATACAACATAGAAAACATCACTCTGCACCTCATTCTGCACAACATTGAAAACATCACTGTACACATCACTCTGCACAACATTGGAAACTTCACTCTACGTATCACCCTGCACAACATTGAAAACATTACTCTTCACATCACATCACTCTACACATCACTCTACACAACATTGAACACATCACTCTACACATCACTCTACACAACATTGAAAACATCACTCTACACATCACTCTGCACAACATAGAAAACATCACTCTACACATCACTATATACAACATAGAAAACATCACTCTGCACCTCACTCTGCACAACATTGAAAACATCACTCTACATATCACTCTACACAACATTGAAAACATCACTCTACACATCACTCAGCACAACATTGAAAACATCACTCTACACATCGCTCTGCACAATATTGAAACCATCACTCTACACAGCACTCTACACAACATTGAAAACATCACTCTACAAAACTATCTACACAACATTGAAAACCTCACTCTACACATCACTCTACGCAACATTGAAAACATCACTCTACACATCAATCTGTACAATATTGAAAACATCACTCTACACATCACTCCACACAACATTGAAATATCACGCTACACATCACTCTGTACAACATTGAAAACATCACTCTACACATCACTCTGCACAACATTGAAAACATCACTCTACATATCACTCTACACAACATTGAAAACATCACTCTACACATCACTCTGCACAACATTGAAAACATCACTCTACACATCACTCTATACAACATAGAAAACATCACTCTGCATCTCACTCTGCACAACATTGAAAACATCACTCTACACATCACTCCACACAACATTGAAAATATCACTCTACACATCACTCGACACGACATTGTAAACATCACTCTACGCATCACTCTGCACACTATTGAAAACATAACTCTACACTTCACTCGACACAACATTGAAAACATCACTCTACACAACAATCTACACAACATTGAATACATCACTCAACACATCACTCTACACAACATTGTAAACATCACTCTACACATCACTCAAACAACATTTAAAACATCACTCTACACTGCACTCGACACAACATTGAAATCATCACTCTACACAACAATCTACACAACATTGAAAACATCACTCTACACATCACTCTACACAACATTTAAAACATCACTCTACACATCAATCTATACACTATTGGAAACATCAGTCTACACATCACTCCACACAACATTGAAAACACCATTCTACATATCACTCTGCACAACATGGAAAACATCTCGCTACACATCACTCTACACAACATTGAAAACATCACTCTACACTTCACTCTACACAACATTGAAAATATCACTCTACACTACATTGAAAACATCACTCTACGCATCACTCTACACAAGATTGAAAACAGCACTCTACAAATCACTCGATACAACATTGAAAAAATCACTCTGCACATCACTCTACACAACATTGTAAACATCACTCTACACATCACTCTACACACCATTGAAAACATCACTCTACACATCACTCTACACAACACTGAAAACATCACTCAACACATCAATCTACACAACATTGAAAACATCACTCTACACATCACTCTACACAACATTGAAAACATCAATCTACACAGCACTCTACAGATTATTGAAAACATCACTCTACACATCACTCTACACAACATTGAAAACATCACTCTACACATCACTCTACACAACATTGTAAACATCACTCTACACATGACTCTACACAACATGGAAAACATCACTCTACACATCACTCTACACAACATTGTAAACATCACTCTACACATGACTCTACACAACATTGAAAAAAATCACTCTGTTCATCACTCTACACAACATTGAAAACATCACTTTACACATCAATCTATACAATATTGAAAACATCACTCTACACATCACTCCACACAACATTGAAAACATCATTCTACATATCACTCTGCACAACATTGAAAACATCACTCTACACATCACTCTACACAACATTGAAAACATCACTCTACACTTCACTCTACACAACATTGAAATCATGACTCTACACTACATTGAAAACATCACTCTACACATCACTCTACACAAGATTGAAAACAACGCGCTACACATCACGCCACACAACATTGAAATATCACGCTACACATCACTCTGCACAATATTGAAAACATCACTCTACACATCACTCTTCACAACATTGAAAACATCACTCTACACATCACTCTACACAACTTTGAAAACATCACTCGACGCATCACTCTACACAACATTGAAAACATCACTCTACACATCACTCTATACAACAGAGAAAACATCACTCTGCACCTCACTCTGCACAACATTGAAAAAAACACTCTACACATGACTCTGCACAACATTGAAAACATCACTCTACACATCACTCAGCACAACATTGAAAACATCACTCTACACATCACTCTGCACAACATTGAAAACATCACTCTACACATCACTCTACACAACTTTGAAAACATCACTCTACGCATCACTCTACACAAGATTGAAAACAACACTCTACAAATCACTCGACACAACATTGAAAATATCACTCTGCACATCACTCTACACAACATTGTAAACATCACTCTACACATCACTCTACACACCATTGAAAACATCACTCTACACATCACTCTACACAACACTGAAAACATCACTCAACACATCAATCTACACAACATTGAAAACATCACTCTACACATCACTCTACACAACATTGAAAACATCAATCTACACATCACTCTACAGATTATTGAAAACATCACTCTACACATCACTCTACACAACATTGAAAACATCACTCTACACATCACTCTACACAACATTGTAAACATCACTCTACACATGACTCTACACAACATTGAAAACATCACTCTACACATCACTCTACACAACATTGTAAACATCACTCTACACATGACTCTACACAACATTGAAAAAAATCACTCTGTTCATCACTCTACACAACATTGAAAACATCACTTTACACATCAATCTATACAGTATTGAAAACATCACTCTACACATCACTCCACACAACATTGAAAACATCATTCTACATATCACTCTGCACAACATTGAAAACATCACTCTACACATCACTCTACACAACATTGAAAACATCACTCTACACTTCACTCTACACAACATTGAAATCATGACTCTACACTACATTGAAAACATCACTCTACACATCACTCTACACAAGATTGAAAACAACGCTCTACACATCACGCCACACAACATTGAAATATCACGCTACACATCACTCTGCACAACATTGAAAACATCACTCTACACATCACTCTTCACAACATTGAAAACATCACTCTACACATCACTCTACACAACTTTGAAAACATCACTCGACGCATCACTCTACACAACATTGAAAACATCACTCTACACATCAGTCTATACAACAGAGAAAACATCACTCTGCACCTCACTCTGCACAACATTGAAAAAAACACTCTACACATGACTCTACACAACATTGAAAACATCACTCTACACATCACTCAGCACAACATTGAAAACATCACTCTGCACATCACTCTGCACAACATTGAAAACATCACTCTACACATCATTCTACACAACTTTGAAAACATCACTCTACGCATCACTCTACACAAGATTGAAAACAACACTCTACAAATCACTCAACACAACATTGAAAATATCACTCTGCACATCACTCTACACAACATTGTAAACATCACTCTACACAACTCTACACACCATTGAAAACATCACTCTACACATTACTCTACACAACACTGAAAACATCACTCAACACATCAATCTACACAACATTGAAAACATCACTCTACACATCACTCTACACAACATTGAAAACATCAATCTACACATCACTCTACAGATTATTGAAAACATCACTCTACACATCACTCTACACAACATTGAAAACATCACTCTGCACCTCACTCTGCACAACATTGAAAACATCACTCTACACATGACTCTACATAACATTGAAAACATCACTCTACACATCACTCTACACAACATTGTAAACATCACTCTACACATGAATCTACACAACATTGAAAAAAAGCACACTGTACATCACTCTACACAACATTGAAAACATCACTTTACACATCAATCTATACAATATTGAAAACATCACTCTACACATCACTCCACACAACATTGAAAACATCATTCTACATAGCACTCTGCACAACATTGAAAACAGCACTCTACACATCACTCTACACAACATTGAAAACATCACTCTACACATCATTCTGTACAACATTGAAAACATCACTCTACACATCACTCTGCACAACATTGAAAACATCACTCTACACATCACTCTATACAACATAGAAAACATCACTCTGCATCTCACTCTGCACAACATTGAATACATCACTCTACACATCACTCTACACAACATTGAAAACATCACTCTACACATCACTCAGCACAACATTGAAAACATCACTCTACACATCACTCTGCACAACATTGAAAACATCACTCGACACAGCACTCTACACAACATTGAAAACATCACTCTACAAAACAATCTACACAACATTGAAAACATCACTCTACACATCAATCTATACGATATTGAAAACATCACTCTACACATCACGCCACACAACATTGAAATATCACGCTACACATCACTCTGCACAACATCGAAAACATCACTCTACACATCACTCTTCACAACATTGAAAACATCACTCTACACATCACTCTACACAACATTGAAAACATCACTCTACACATCACTCCACACAACATTGAAAACATCATTCTACATATCACTCTGCACAACATTGAAAACATCACTGTACACATCACTCTACACAACATTGAAAATATCACTCTACACTTCACTCTACACAACATAGAAAACATCACTCCACACTACATTGAAAACATCTCTCTACACATCACTCTACACAAGATTGAAAACAACACTCTATACATCACTCGACACAACATTGAAAAAATCACTCTCCACATCACTCTACACACCATTGAAAACATCACTCTACACATCACTCTACACAACACTGAAAACATCACTCAACACATCACTCTATACAACATTGAAAACATCACTCTGCACATCACTCTACAGAACATTGAAAACATCACTCTACACACCACTCTCCACAACATTGAAATATCACGCTACACATCACTCTGCACAATATTGAAAACATCACTCTACACATCACTCTGCACAACATTGAAACATCACTCTACACATCACTATATACAACATAGAAAACATCACTCTGCACCTCACTCTGCACAACCTTGAAAACATCGCTGTACACAGCACTCTGCACAACATTGGAAACTTCACTCTACGTATCACTCTGCACAACATTGAAAACATTACTCTACACATCACATCACTCTACTCATCACTCTACACAACATTGAAAACATCACTCTACACATCACTCGACACAACATTGAAAACATCACTCTACACTTCACTCTACACAACATTGAAAACATCACTCTACACTACATTGAAAACATCACTCTACACATGACTCTACACAACATTGAAAACATCACTCTATACATCAGTCGACACAACATTGAAAAATTCACTCTACACATCACTCTACACAAAATAGAAAAAAACACTCTGCAAATCACTCTACACAACACTGAAAACATCACTCAACACATCACTCTACACAACTTTGAAAACATCACTCTACACATCACTCAACACACCATTGAAAACATCACTCTACACATCACTCTACACAACATTGAAAACATCAATCTACACAGCACTCCACAGAACATTGAAAACATCACTCTACACATCACTCAACACACCATTGAAAGAATCACTCAACACATCACTCTACACAACATTGAAAACATCACTCTACACATCACTCTACACACCATTGAAAACATCACTCTACACATCACTCTACACAACACTGAAAACATCACTCAACACATCAATCTACACAACATTGAAAACATCACTCTACACATCACTCTACACAACATTGAAAATATCAATCTACACATCACTCTACAGATTATTGAAAACATCACTCTACACATCACTCTACACAACATTGAGAACATCACTCTGCACATCACTCTACACAACATTGTAAACATCACTCTACACATGACTCTACATAACATTGAAAACATCACTCTACACATCACTCTACACAACATTGTAAACATCACTCTACACATGACTCTACACAACATTGAAAAAAATCACTCTGTTCATCACTCTACACAACATTGAAAACATCACTTTACACATCAATCTATACAGTATTGAAAACATCACTCTACACATCACTCCACACAACATTGAAAACATCATTCTACATATCACTCTGCACAACATTGAAAACATCACTCTACACATCACTCTACACAACATTGAAAACATCACTCTACACTTCACTCTACACAACATTGAAATCATGACTCTACACTACATTGAAAACATCACTCTACACATCACATTACACAAGATTGAAAACAACGCTCTACACATCACGCCACACAACATTGAAATATCACGCTACACATCACTCTGCACAACATTGAAAACATCACTCTACACATCACTCTTCACAACATTGAAAACATCACTCTACACATCACTCTACACAACTTTGAAAACATCACTCTACGCATCACTCTACACAACATTGAAAACATCACTCTACACATCACTCTATACAACAGAGAAAACATCACTCTGCACCTCACTCTGCACAACATTGAAAAAAACACTCTACATATGACTCTACACAACATTGAAAACATCACTCTACACATCACTCAGCACAACATTGAAAACATCACTCTACACATCACTCTGCACAACATTGAAAACATCACTCTACACATCATTCTACACAACTTTGAAAACATCACTCTACGCATCACTCTACACAAGATTGAAAACAACACTCTACAAATCACTCGAAACAACATTGAAAATATCACTCTGCACATCACTCTACACAACATTGTAAACATCACTCTACACAACTCTACACACCATTGAAAACATCACTCTACACATTACTCTACACAACACTGAAAACATCACTCAACACATCAATCTACACAACATTGAAAACATCACTCTACACATCACTCTACACAACATTGAAAACATCAATCTACACATCACTCTACAGATTATTGAAAACATCACTCTACACATCACTCTACACAACATTGAAAACATCACTCTGCACCTCACTCTGCACAACATTGAAAACATCACTCTGCACATGACTCTACACAACATTGAAAACATCACTCTACACATCACTCTACACAACATTGTAAACATCACTCTACACATGAATCTACACAACATTGAAAAAGATCACTCTGTATATCAGTCTACACAACATTGAAAACATCACTCTGCATCTCACTCTGCACAACATTGAATACATCACTCTACACATCACTCTACACAACATTGAAAACATCACTCTACACATCACTCAGCACAACATTGAAAACATCACTCTACACATCACTCTGCACAACATTGAAAACATCACTCGACACAGCACTCTACACAACATTGAAAACATCACTCTACACATCACTCGACACAACATTGAAAACATCACTCTACACTTCACTCTACACAACATTGAAAACATCACTCTACACTACATTGAAAACATCACTCTACACATGACTCTACACAACATTGAAAACATCACTCTATACATCAGTCGACACAACATTGAAAAATTCACTCTACACATCACTCTACACAAAATAGAAAAAAACACTCTACAAATCACTCTACACAACACTGAAAACATCACTCAACACATCACTCTACACAACTTTGAAAACATCACTCTACACATCACTCAACACACCATTGAAAACATCACTCTACACATCACTCCACACAACATTGAAAACATCAATCTACACATCACTCCACAGAACATTGAAAACATCACTCTACACATCACTCAACACACCATTGAAAACATCACTCAACACATCACTCTACACAACATTGAAAACATCACTCTACACATCACTCTACACACCATTGAAAACATCACTCTACACATCACTCTACACAACACTGAAAACATCACTCAACACATCAATCTACACAACATTGAAAACATCACTCTACACATCACTCTACACAACATTGAAAATATCAATCTACACATCACTCTACAGATTATTGAAAACATCACTCTACACATCACTCTACACAACATTGAGAACATCACTCTACACATCACTCTACACAACATTGTAAACATCACTCTACACATGACTCTACACAACATTGAAAACATCACTCTACACATCACTCTACACAACATTGTAAACATCACTCTACACATGACTCTACACAACATTGAAAAAAATCACTCTGTTCATCACTCTACACAACATTGAAAACATCACTTTACACATCAATCTATACAGTATTGAAAACATCACTCTACACATCACTCCACACAACATTGAAAACATCATTCTACATATCACTCTGCACAACATTGAAAACATCACACTACACATCACTCTACACAACATTGAAAACATCACTCTACACTTCACTCTACACAACATTGAAATCATGACTCTACACTACATTGAAAACATCACTCTACACATCACATTACACAAGATTGAAAACAACGCTCTACACATCACGCCACACAACATTGAAATATCACGCTACACATCACTCTGCACAACATTGAAAACATCACTCTACACATCACTCTTCACAACATTGAAAACATCACTCTACACATCACTCTACACAACTTTGAAAACATCACTCTACGCATCACTCTACACAACATTGAAAACATCACTCTACACATCACTCTATACAACAGAGAAAAGATCACTCTGCACCTCACTCTGCACAACATTGAAAAAAACACTCTACACATGACTCTACACAACATTGAAAACATCACTCTACACATCATTCTACACAACTTTGAAAACATCACTCTACGCATCACTCTACACAAGATTGAAAACAACACTCTACAAATCACTCGACACAACATTGAAAATATCACTCTGCACATCACTCTACACAACATTGTAAACATCACTCTACACAACTCTACACACCATTGAAAACATCACTCTACACATTACTCTACACAACACTGAAAACATCACTCAACACATCAATCTACACAACATTGAAAACATCACTCTACACATCACTCTACACAACATTGAAAACATCAATCTACACATTACTCTACAGATTATTGAAAACATCACTCTACACATCACTCTACACAACATTGAAAACATCTCTCTGCACCTCACTCTGCACAACATTGAAAACATCACTCTACACATGACTCTACACAACATTGAAAACATCACTCTACACATCACTCTACACAACATTGTAAACATCACTCTACACATGAATCTACACAACATTGAAAAAGATCACTCTGTACATCAGTCTACACAACATTGAAAACATCAGTTTACACATCAATCTATACAATATTGAAAACATCACTCTACACATCACTCCACACAACATTGAAATCATCATTCTACATAGCACTCTGCACAACATTGAAAACAGCATTCTACACATCACTCTACACAACATTGAAAACATCACTCTACACATCATTCTGTACAACATTGAAAACATCACTCTACACATCACTCTGCACAACATTGAAAACATCTCTCTACACATCACTCTATACAACATAGAAAACATCACTCTGCATCTCACTCTGCACAACATTGAATACATCACTCTACACATCACTCTACACAACATTGAAAACATCACTCTACACATCACTCAGCACAACATTGAAAACATCACTCTACACATCACTCTGCACAACATTGAAAACATCACTCGACACAGCACTCTACACAACATTGAAAACATCACTCTACAAAACAATCTACACAACATTGAAAACATCACTCTACACATCAATCTATACGATATTGAAAACATCACTCTACACATCACGCCACACAACATTGAAATATCACGCTACACATCACTGTGCACAACATCGAAAACATCACTCTACACATCACTCTTCACAACATTGAAAACATCACTCTACACATCACTCTACACAACATTGAAAACATCACTCTACACATCACTCCACACAACATTGAAAACATCATTCTACATATCACTCTGCACAACATTGAAAACATCACTCTACACATCACTCTACACAACATTGAAAACATCACTCTACACTTCACTCTACACAACATAGAAAACATCACTCCACACTACATTGAAAACATCTCTCTACACATCACTCTACACAAGATTGAAAACAACACTCTATACATCACTCGACACAACATTGAAAAAATCACTCTCCACATCACTCTACACACCATTGAAAACATCACTCTACACATCACTCTACACAACACTGAAAACGTCACTCAACACATCACTCTATACAACATTGAAAACATCACTCTACACATCACTCTACACAACATTGAAAACATCAATCTGCACATCACTCTATACAACATTGAAAACATCACTCTACACATCACTCCACACAACATTGAAAACATCAATCTGCACATCACTCTACAGATTATTGAAAACATCACTCTACACAACATTGAAAACATCACTTAATACATCACACTACACAGCATTGAAAACATCACTCTACACATCACTCTACACAACATTGTAAACATCACTCTACACATGACTCTACACAACATTGACAAAATCACTCTGTCCATCATTCTGCACAACATTGAAAACATCACTCTGCACATCACTCTACAGAACATTGAAAACATCACTCTACACATCACTCTCCACAACATTGAAATATCACGCTACACATCACTCTGCACAATATTGAAAACATCACTCTACACATCACTCTGCACAACATTGAAACATCACTCTACACATCACTATATACAACATAGAAAACATCACTCTGCACCTCACTCTGCACAACCTTGAAAACATCGCTGTACACATCACTCTGCACAACATTGGAAACTTCACTCTACGTATCACTCTGCACAACATTGAAAACATTACTCTACACATCACATCACTCTACTCATCACTCTACACAACATTGAAAACATCACTCTACACATCACTCCACACAACATTGAAAACATCACTCTACACTTCACTCTACACAACATTGAAAACATCACTCTACACTACATTGAAAACATCACTCTACACATGACTCTACACAACATTGAAAACATCACTCTATACATCACTCGACACAACATTGAAAAATTCACTCTACACATCACTCTACACAAAATAGAAAAAAACACTCTGCAAATCACTCTACACAACACTGAAAACATCACTCAACACATCACTCTACACAACTTTGAAAACATCACTCTACACATCACTCAACACACCATTGAAAACATCACTCTACACATCACTCTACACAACATTGAAAACATCAATCTACACATCACTCCACAGAACATTGAAAACATCACTCTACACATCACTCAACACACCATTGAAAACATCACTCAACACATCACTCTACACAACATTGAAAACATCACTCTACACATCACTCTACACACCATTGAAAACATCACTCTACACATCACTCTACACAACACTGAAAACATCACTCAACACATCAATCTACACAACATTGAAAACATCACTCTACACATCACTCTACACAACATTGAAAACATCAATCTACACAGCACTCTACAGATTATTGAAAACATCACTCTACACATCACTCTACACAACATTGAAAACATCACTCTACACATCACTCTACACAACATTGTAAACATCACTCTACACATGACTCTACACAACATGGAAAACATTACTCTACACATTACTCTACACAACATTGTAAACATCACTCTACACATGACTCTACACAACATTGAAAAAAATCACTCTGTTCATCACTCTACACAACATTGAAAACATCACTCTACACATCACTCTCCACAACATTGAAATATCACGCTACACATCACTCTGCACAATATTGAAAAAATCACTCTACACATCACTCTGCACAACATTGAAACATCACTCTACACATCACTATATACAACATAGAAAACATCACTCTGCACCTCACTCTGCACAACCTTGAAAACATCGCTGTACACATCACTCTGCACAACATTGGAAACTTCACTCTACGTATCACTCTGCACAACATTGAAAACATTACTCTACACATCACATCACTCTACTCATCACTCTACACAACATTGAAAACATCACTCTACACATCACTCGACACAACATTGAAAACATCACTCTACACTTCACTCTACACAACATTCAAAACATCACTCTACACTACATTGAAAACATCACTCTACACATGACTCTACACAACATTGAAAACATCACTCTATACATCACTCGACACAACATTGAAAAATTCACTCTACACATCACTCTACACAAAATAGAAAAAACACTCTACAAATCACTCTACACAACACTGAAAGCATCACTCAACACATCACTCTACACAACTTTGAAAACATCACTCTACACATCACTCAACACACCATTGAAAACATCACTCTACACATCACTCTGCACAACATTGAAAACATCAATCTACACATCACTCCACAGAACATTGAAAACATCACTCTACACATCACTCAACACACCATTGAAAACATCACTCAACACATCACTCTACACAACATTGAAAACATCACTCTACACATCACTCTACACAACATTGAAAACATCACTCTACACATCACTCTACACAACACTGAAAACATCACTCAACACATCAATCTACACAACATTGAAAACATCACTCTACACATCACTCTACACAACATTGAAAACATCAATCTACACAGCACTCTACAGATTATTGAAAACATCACTCTACACATCACTCTACACAACATTGAAAACATCACTCTACACATCACTCTACACAACATTGTAAACATCACTCTAGACATGACTCTACACAACATGGAAAACATCACTCTACACATCACTCTACACAACATTGTAAACATCACTCTACACATGACTCTACACAACATTGAAAAAAATCACCCTGTTCATCACTCTACACAACATTGAAAACATCACTTTACACATCAATCTATACAATATTGAAAACATCACTCTACACATCACTCCACACAACATTGAAAACATCATTCTACATATCACTCTGCACAACATTGAAAATATCACTCTACACATCACTCTACACAACATTGAAAACATCACTCTACACTTCACTCTACACAACATTGAAATCATGACTCTACACTACATTGAAAACATCACGCTACACATCACTCTACACAAGATTGAAAACAACGCTCTACACATCACGCCACACAACATTGAAATATCACGCTACACATCACTCTGCACAACATTAAAAACATCACTCTACACATCACTCTTCACAACATTGAAAACATCACTCTACACATCACTCTACACAACTTTGAAAACATCACTCGACGCATCACTCTACACAACATTGAAAACATCACTCTACACATCACTCTACACAACATTATAAACATCACTCTACACATCACTCTGCACAACATTGAAAACTTCACACTACATATCACTCTTGACAACATTGAAAACATCACTCTACATATCACATCACTCTACACATCACTCTACACACCATTGTAAACAACACTCTACACATCACCCTACACAACATTGTAAACATCACTCTACACATCACTCTACACAACATTGAAAACATCACTCTTCATATCAATCGATACAATATTGAAAACACCACTCTACACATCACACTGCACAACATTGAAAACATCACTCTACATATCACTCGACACAAAATTGAAAACATCACTATACACATCACTCTACACACCATTAAAAACATCACTCTACACATCACTCCACACAACACTGAAAACATTACTCAACACATCACTCTACACAACATTGAAAACATCACTCTACACATCACTCTACACAACATTGAAAACATCAATCTGCACATCACTCTACAGATTATTGAAAACATCACTCAACACAACATTGAAAACATCACTCTATATATCACTCTACACAACATTGAAAAATTACTCTACACATCACTCTACACTACATTGTAAACATCACTCCACACATGACTCTACACAACATTGAAAAAATCACTCTGTACATCATTCTGCACAACACTGAAAACATCACTCTGCACATCACTCTACAGAACAATGAAAACATCACTCTATACATCACTCTCCACAACATTGAAATATCACGCTACACATCACTCTGCACAACATTGAAAACATCACTCTACACATCACTATATACAACATAGAAAACATCACTCTGCACCTCACTCTGCACAACATTGAAAACATCACTGTACACATCACTCTGCACAACATTGGAAACTTCACTCTACGTATCACCCTGCACAACATTGAAAACATTACTCTTCACATCACATCACTCTACACATCACTCTACACAACATTGAACACATCACTCTACACATCACTCTACACAACATTGAAAACATCACTCTACACATCACTCTGCACAACATAGAAAACATCACTCTACACATCACTATATACAACATAGAAAACATCACTCTGCACCTCACTCTGCACAACATTGAAAACATCACTGTACACATCACTCTGCACAACATTGGAAACTTCACTCTACGTATCACCCTGCACAACATTGAAAACATTACTCTTCACATCACATCACTCTACACATCACTCTACACAACATTGAACACATCACTCTACACATCACTCTACACAACATTGAAATCATCACTCTACACTACATTGAAAACATCACTCTACACATGACTCTACACAACATTGAAAACATCACTCTACACATCACTCTACACAACATTGAAAACATCACTCTATACATCACTCTACACAACATTGAAAACATCACTCTACACATCACTCTATACAACATTGAAAACATCACTCTACACTTCACTCTACACAACATTGAAATCATCACTCTACACAACATTGAAAACATCACTCTACACATCACTCTACACAACACTGAAAACATCACTCAACACATCAATCTACACAACATTGAAAACATCACTCTACACATCACTCTACACAACATTGAAAACATCAATCTACACAGCACTCTACAGATTATTGAAAACATCACTCTACACATCACTCTACACAACATTGAAAACATCACTCTACACATCACTCTACACAACATTGTAAACATCACTCTACACATGACTCTACACAACATGGAAAACATCACTCTACACATCACTCTACACAACATTGTAAACATCACTCTACACATGACTCTACACAACATTGAAAAAAATCACTCTGTTCATCACTCTATACAACATTGAAAACATCACTTTACACATCAATCTATACAATATTGAAAACATCACTCTACACATCACTCCACACAACATTGAAAACATCATTCTACATATCACTCTGCACAACATTGAAAACATCACTCTACACATCACTCTACACAACATTGAAAACATCACTCTACACTTCACTCTACACAACATTGAAATCATGACTCTACACTACATTGAAAACATCACTCTACACATCACTCTACACAAGATTGAAAACAACGCGCTACACATCACGCCACACAACATTGAAATATCACGCTACACATCACTCTGCACAATTTTGAAAACATCACTCTACACATCACTCTTCACAACATTGAAAACATCACTCTACACATCACTCTACACAACTTTGAAAACATCACTCGACGCATCACTCTACACAACATTGAAAACATCACTCTACACATCACTCTATACAACAGAGAAAACATCACTCTGCACCTCACTCTGCACAACATTGAAAAAAACACTCTACACATGACTCTGCACAACATTGAAAACATCACTCTACACATCACTCAGCACAACATTGAAAACATCACTCTACACATCACTCTGCACAACATTGAAAACATCACTCTACACATCACTCTACACAACTTTGAAAACATCACTCTACGCATCACTCTACACAAGATTGAAAACAACACTCTACAAATCACTCGACACAACATTGAAAATATCACTCTGCACATCACTCTACACAACATTGTAAACATCACTCTACACATCACTCTACACACCATTGAAAACATCACTCTACACATCACTCTACACAACACTGAAAACATCACTCAACACATCAATCTACACAACATTGAAAACATCACTCTACACATCACTCTACACAACATTGAAAACATCAATCTACACATCACTCTACAGATTATTGAAAACATCACTCTACACATCACTCTACACAACATTGAAAACATCACTCTACACATCACTCTACACAACATTGTAAACATCACTCTACACATGACTCTACACAACATTGAAAACATCACTCTACACATCACTCTACACAACATTGTAAACATCACTCTACACATGACTCTACACAACATTGAAAAAAATCACTCTGTTCATCACTCTACACAACATTGAAAACATCACTTTACACATCAATCTATACAGTATTGAAAACATCACTCTACACATCACTCCACACAACATTGAAAACATCATTCTAAATATCACTCTGCACAACATTGAAAACATCACTCTACACATCACTCTACACAACATTGAAAACATCACTCTACACTTCACTCTACACAACATTGAAATCATGACTCTACACTACATTGAAAACATCACTCTACACATCACTCTACACAAGATTGAAAACAACGCTCTACACATCACGCCACACAACATTGAAATATCACGCTACACATCACTCTGCACAACATTGAAAACATCACTCTACACATCACTCTTCACAACATTGAAAACATCACTCTACACATCACTCTACACAACTTTGAAAACATCACTCGACGCATCACTCTACACAACATTGAAAACATCACTCTACACATCAGTCTATACAACAGAGAAAACATCACTCTGCACCTCACTCTGCACAACATTGAAAAAAACACTCTACACATGACTCTACACAACATTGAAAACATCACTCTACACATCACTCAGCACAACATTGAAAACATCACTCTGCACATCACTCTGCACAACATTGAAAACATCACTCTACACATCATTCTACACAACTTTGAAAACATCACTCTACGCATCACTCTACACAAGATTGAAAACAACACTCTACAAATCACTCGACACAACATTGAAAATATCACTCTGCACATCACTCTACACAACATTGTAAACATCACTCTACACAACTCTACACACCATTGAAGACATCACTCTACACATTACTCTACACAACACTGAAAACATCACTCAACACATCAATCTACACAACATTGAAAACATCACTCTACACATCACTCTACACAACATTGAAAACATCAATCTACACATCACTCTACAGATTATTGAAAACATCACTCTACACATCACTCTACACAACATTGAAAACATCACTCTGCACCTCACTCTGCACAACATTGAAAACATCACTCTACACATGACTCTACACAACATTGAAAACATCACTCTACACATCACTCTACACAACATTGTAAACATCACTCTACACATGAATCTACACAACATTGAAAAAAAGCACACTGTACATCACTCTACACAACATTGAAAACATCACTTTACACATCAATCTATACAATATTGAAAACATCACTCTACACATCACTCCACACAACATTGAAAACATCATTCTACATAGCACTCTGCACAACATTGAAAACAGCACTCTACACATCACTCTACACAACATTGAAAACATCACTCTACACATCATTCTGTACAACATTGAAAACATCACTCTACACATCACTCTGCACAACATTGAAAACATCACTCTACACATCACTCTATACAACATAGAAAACATCACTCTGCATCTCACTCTGCACAACATTGAATACATCACTCTACACATCACTCTACACAACATTGAAAACATCACTCTACACATCACTCAGCACAACATTGAAAACATCACTCTACACATCACTCTGCACAACATTGAAAACATCACTCGACACAGCACTCTACACAACATTGAAAACATCATTCTACATAGCACTCTGCACAACATTGAAAACAGCACTCTACACATCACTCTACACAACATTGAAAACATCACTCTACACATCATTCTGTACAACATTGAAAACATCACTCTACACATCACTCTGCACAACATTGAAAACATCACTCTACACATCACTCTATACAACATAGAAAACATCACTCTGCATCTCACTCTGCACAACATTGAATACATCACTCTACACATCACTCTACACAACATTGAAAACATCACTCTACACATCACTCAGCACAACATTGAAAACATCACTCTACACATCACACTGCACAACATTGAAAACATCACTCGACACAGCACTCTACACAACATTGAAAACATCACTCTACAAAACAATCTACACAACATTGAAAACATCACTCTACACATCAATCTATACGATATTGAAAACATCACTCTACACATCACGCCACACAACATTGAAATATCACGCTACACATCACTCTGCACAACATCGAAAACATCACTCTACACATCACTCTTCACAACATTGAAAACATCACTCTACACATCAATCTACACAACATTGAAAACATCACTCTACACATCACTCCACACAACATTGAAAACATCATTCTACATATCACTCTGCACAACATTGAAAACATCACTGTACACATCACTCTACACAACATTGAAAATATCACTCTACACTTCACTCTACACAACATAGAAAACATCACTCCACACTACATTGAAAACATCTCTCTACACATCACTCTACACAAGATTGAAAACAACACTCTATACATCACTCGACACAACATTGAAAAAATCACTCTCCACATCACTCTACACACCATTGAAAACATCACTCTACACATCACTCTACACAACACTGAAAACATCACTCAACACATCACTCTATACAACATTGAAAACATCACTCTGCACATCACTCTACAGAACATTGAAAACATCACTCTACACACCACTCTCCACAACATTGAAATATCACGCTACACATCACTCTGCACAATATTGAAAACATCACTCTACACATCACTCTGCACAACATTGAAACATCACTCTACACATCACTATATACAACATAGAAAACATCACTCTGCACCTCACTCTGCACAACCTTGAAAACATCGCTGTACACAGCACTCTGCACAACATTGGAAACTTCACTCTACGTATCACTCTGCACAACATTGAAAACATTACTCTACACATCACTCGACACAACATTGAAAACATCACTCTACACTTCACTCTACACAACATTGAAAACATCACTCTACACTACATTGAAAACATCACTCTACACATGACTCTACACAACATTGAAAACATCACTCTATACATCAGTCGACACAACATTGAAAAAATTCACTCTACACATCACTCTACACAAAATAGAAAAAAACACTCTGCAAATCACTCTACACAACACTGAAAACATCACTCAACACATCACTCTACACAACTTTGAAAACATCACTCTACACATCACTCAACACACCATTGAAAACATCACTCTACACATCACTCTACACAACATTGAAAACATCAATCTACACAGCACTCCACAGAACATTGAAAACATCACTCTACACATCACTCAACACACCATTGAAAACATCACTCAACACATCACTCTACACAACATTGAAAACATCACTCTACACATCACTCTACACACCATTGAAAACATCACTCTACACATCACTCTACACAACACTGAAAACATCACTCAACACATCAATCTACACAACATTGAAAACATCACTCTACACATCACTCTACACAACATTGAAAATATCAATCTACACATCACTCTACAGATTATTGAAAACATCACTCTACACATCACTCTACACAACATTGAGAACATCACTCTGCACATCACTCTACACAACATTGTAAACATCACTCTACACATGACTCTACATAACATTGAAAACATCACTCTACACATCACTCTACACAACATTGTAAACATCACTCTACACATGACTCTACACAACATTGAAAAAAATCACTCTGTTCATCACTCTACACAACATTGAAAACATCACTTTACACATCAATCTATACAGTATTGAAAACATCACTCTACACATCACTCCACACAACATTGAAAACATCATTCTACATATCACTCTGCACAACATTGAAAACATCACTCTACACATCACTCTACACAACATTGAAAACATCACTCTACACTTCACTCTACACAACATTGAAATCATGACTCTACACTACATTGAAAACATCACTCTACACATCACATTACACAAGATTGAAAACAACGCTCTACACATCACGCCACACAACATTGAAATATCACGCTACACATCACTCTGCACAACATTGAAAACATCACTCTACACATCACTCTCCACAACATTGAAAACATCACTCTACACATCACTCTACACAACTTTGAAAACATCACTCTACGCATCACTCTACACAACATTGAAAACATCACTCTACACATCACTCTATACAACAGAGAAAACATCACTCTGCACCTCACTCTGCACAACATTGAAAAAAACACTCTACACATGACTCTACACAACATTGAAAACATCACTCTACACATCACTCAGCACAACATTGAAAACATCACTCTACACATCACTCTGCACAACATTGAAAACATCACTCTACACATCATTCTACACAACTTTGAAAACATCACTCTACGCATCACTCTACGCAAGATTGAAAACAACACTCTACAAATCACTCGACACAACATTGAAAATATCACTCTGCACATCACTCTACACAACATTGTAAACATCACTCTACACAACTCTACACACCATTGAAAACATCACTCTACACATTACTCTACACAACACTGAAAACATCACTCAACACATCAATCTACACAACATTGAAAACATCACTCTACACATCACTCTACACAACATTGAAAACATCAATCTACACATCACTCTACAGATTATTGAAAACATCACTCTACACATCACTCTACACAACATTGAAAACATCACTCTGCACCTCACTCTGCACAACATTGAAAACATCACTCTGCACATGACTCTACACAACATTGAAAACATCACTCTACACATCACTCTACACAACATTGTAAACATCACTCTACACATGAATCTACACAACATTGAAAAAGATCACTCTGTACATCAGTCTACACAACATTGAAAACATCACTCTGCATCTCACTCTGCACAACATTGAATACATCACTCTACACATCACTCTACACAACATTGAAAACATCACTCTACACATCACTCAGCACAACATTGAAAACATCACTCTACACATCACTCTGCACAACATTGAAAACATCACTCGACACAGCACTCTACACAACATTGAAAACATCACTCTACACATCACTCGACACAACATTGAAAACATCACTCTACACTTCACTCTACACAACATTGAAAACATCACTCTACACTACATTGAAAACATCACTCTACACATGACTCTACACAACATTGAAAACATCACTCTATACATCAGTCGACACAACATTGAAAAATTCACTCTACACATCACTCTACACAAAATAGAAAAAAACACTCTACAAATCACTCTACACAACACTGAAAACATCACTCAACACATCACTCTACACAACTTTGAAAACATCACTCTACACATCACTCAACACACCATTGAAAACATCACTCTACACATCACTCCACACAACATTGAAAACATCAATCTACACATCACTCCACAGAACATTGAAAACATCACTCTACACATCACTCAACACACCATTGAAAACATCACTCAACACATCACTCTACACAACATTGAAAACATCACTCTACACATCACTCTACACACCATTGAAAACATCACTCTACACATCACTCTACACAACACTGAAAACATCACTCAACACATCAATCTACACAACATTGAAAACATCACTCTACACATCACTCTACACAACATTGAAAATATCAATCTACACATCACTCTACAGATTATTGAAAACATCACTCTACACATCACTCTACACAACATTGAGAACATCACTCTACACATCACTCTACACAACATTGTAAACATCACTCTACACATGACTCTACACAACATTGAAAACATCACTCTACACATCACTCTACACAACATTGTAAACATCACTCTACACATGACTCTACACAACATTGAAAAAAATCACTCTGTTCATCACTCTACACAACATTGAAAACATCACTTTACACATCAATCTATACAGTATTGAAAACATCACTCTACACATCACTCCACACAACATTGAAAACATCATTCTACATATCACTCTGCACAACATTGAAAACATCACACTACACATCACTCTACACAACATTGAAAACATCACTCTACACTTCACTCTACACAACATTGAAATCATGACTCTACACTACATTGAAAACATCACTCTACACATCACATTACACAAGATTGAAAACAACGCTCTACACATCACGCCACACAACATTGAAATATCACGCTACACATCACTCTGCACAACATTGAAAACATCACTCTACACATCACTCTTCACAACATTGAAAACATCACTCTACACATCACTCTACACAACTTTGAAAACATCACTCTACGCATTACTCTACACAACATTGAAAACATCACTCTACACATCACTCTATACAACAGAGAAAACATCACTCTGCACCTCACTCTGCACAACATTGAAAAAAACACTCTACACATGACTCTACACAACATTGAAAACATCACTCTACACATCATTCTACACAACTTTGAAAACATCACTCTACGCATCACTCTACACAAGATTGAAAACAACACTCTACAAATCACTCGACACAACATTGAAAATATCACTCTGCACATCACTCTACACAACATTGTAAACATCACTCTACACAACTCTACACACCATTGAAAACATCACTCTACACATTACTCTACACAACACTGAAAACATCACTCAACACATCAATCTACACAACATTGAAAACATCACTCTACACATCACTCTACACAACATTGAAAACATCAATCTACACATTACTCTACAGATTATTGAAAACATCACTCTACACATCACTCTACACAACATTGAAAACATCTCTCTGCACCTCACTCTGCACAACATTGAAAACATCACTCTACACATGACTCTACACAACATTGAAAACATCACTCTACACATCACTCTACACAACATTGTAAACATCACTCTACACATGAATCTACACAACATTGAAAAAGATCACTCTGTACATCAGTCTACACAACATTGAAAACATCAGTTTACACATCAATCTATACAATATTGAAAACATCACTCTACACATCACTCCACACAACATTGAAAACATCATTCTACATAGCACTCTGCACAACATTGAAAACAGCATTCTACACATCACTCTACACAACATTGAAAACATCACTCTACACATCATTCTGTACAACATTGAAAACATCACTCTACACATCACTCTGCACAACATTGAAAACATCACTCTACACATCACTCTATACAACATAGAAAACATCACTCTGCATCTCACTCTGCACAACATTGAATACATCACTCTACACATCACTCTACACAACATTGAAAACATCACTCTACACATCACTCAGCACAACATTGAAAACATCACTCTACACATCACTCTGCACAACATTGAAAACATCACTCGACACAGCACTCTACACAACATTGAAAACATCACTCTACAAAACAATCTACACAACATTGAAAACATCACTCTACACATCAATCTATACGATATTGAAAACATCACTCTACACATCACGCCACACAACATTGAAATATCACGCTACACATCACTGTGCACAACATCGAAAACATCACTCTACACATCACTCTTCACAACATTGAAAACATCACTCTACACATCACTCTACACAACATTGAAAACATCACTCTACACATCACTCCACACAACATTGAAAACATCATTCTACATATCACTCTGCACAACATTGAAAACATCACTCTACACATCACTCTACACAACATTGAAAACATCACTCTACACTTCACTCTACACAACATAGAAAACATCACTCCACACTACATTGAAAACATCTCTCTACACATCACTCTACACAAGATTGAAAACAACACTCTATACATCACTCGACACAACATTGAAAAAATCACTCTCCACATCACTCTACACACCATTGAAAACATCACTCTACACATCACTCTACACAACACTGAAAACGTCACTCAACACATCACTCTATACAACATTGAAAACATCACTCTACACATCACTCTACACAACATTGAAAACATCAATCTGCACATCACTCTATACAACATTGAAAACATCACTCTACACATCACTCCACACAACATTGAAAACATCAATCTGCACATCACTCTACAGATTATTGAAAACATCACTCTACACAACATTGAAAACATCACTTAATACATCACTCTACACAGCATTGAAAACATCACTCTACACATCACTCTACACAACATTGTAAACATCACTCTACACATGACTCTACACAACATTGACAAAATCACTCTGTCCATCATTCTGCACAACATTGAAAACATCACTCTGCACATCACTCTACAGAACATTGAAAACATCACTCTAAACATCACTCTCCACAACATTGAAATATCACGCTACACATCACTCTGCACAATATTGAAAACATCACTCTACACATCACTCTGCACAACATTGAAACATCACTCTACACATCACTATATACAACATAGAAAACATCACTCTGCACCTCACGCTGCACAACCTTGAAAACATCGCTGTACACATCACTCTGCACAACATTGGAAACTTCACTCTACGTATCACTCTGCACAACATTGAAAACATTACTCTACACATCACATCACTCTACTCATCACTCTACACAACATTGAAAACATCACTCTACACATCACTCGACACAACATTGAAAACATCACTCTACACTTCACTCTACACAACATTGAAAACATCACTCTACACTACATTGAAAACATCACTCTACACATGACTCTACACAACATTGAAAACATCACTCTATACATCACTCGACACAACATTGAAAAATTCACTCCACACATCACTCTACACAAGATTGAAAACAACACTCTATACATCACTCGACACAACATTGAAAAAATCACTCTACACATCACTCTACACACCATTGAAAACATCACTCTACAAATCACTCTACACAACACTGAAAACATCACTCAACACATCACTCTACACAACTTTGAAAACATCACTCTACACATCACTCAACACACCATTGAAAACATCACTCTACACATCACTCTACACAACATTGAAAACATCAATCTACACATCACTCCACAGAACATTGAAAACATCACTCTACACATCACTCAACACACCATTGAAAACATCACTCAACACATCACTCTACACTACATTGAAAACATCACTCTACACATGACTCTACACAACATTGAAAACAACACTCTATACATCACTCTACACAACATTGAAAACATCAATCTACACATCACTCCACAGAACATTGAAAACATCACTCTACACTACATTGAAAACATCACTCTACACATCACTCTACACAACATTGAAAACAACACTCTATACATCAATCCACACACCATTGAAAACACCACTCTACACATCACTCTACACAACATTGAAAACATCAATCTACACATCACTCTACAGATTATTGAAAACATCACTCTACACATCACTCTACACAACATTGAAAACATCACTCTGCACCTCACTCTGCACAACATTGAAAACATCACTCTGCACATGACTCTACACAACATTGAAAACATCACTCTACACATCACTCTGCACAACATTGTAAACATCACTCTACACATGACTCTACACAACATTGAAAAAAATCGCTCTGTACATCACTCTACACAACATTGAAAACATCACTTTACACATCAATCTATACAATATTGAAAACATCACTCTACACATCACTCCACACAACATTGAAAACATCACTCTACACATCACTCTATACAACATAGAAAACATCACTCTGCATCTCACTCTGCACAACATTGAAAACATCACTCTACACATCACTCTACACAACATTGAAAACATCACTCTACACATCACTCAGCACAACATTGAAAACATCACTCTACACATCACTCTGCACAACATTGAAAACATCACTCGACACAGCACTCTACACAACATTGAAAACATCACTCTGCAAAACAATCTACACAACATTGAAAACATCACTCTACACATCAATCTATACGATATTGAAAACATCACTCTACACATCACGCCACACAACATTGAAATATCACGCTACACATCACTCTGCACAACATCGAAAACATCACTCTACACATCACTCATCACAACATTGAAAACATCACTCTACACATCACTCTACACAACATTGAAAACATCACTCTACACATCACTCTACACAACATTGAAAACATCACTCTACACTTCACTCTACACAACATTGAAAACATCACTCTACACTACATTGAAAACATCTCTCTACACATCACTCTACACAAGATTGAAAACAACACTCTATACATCACTCGACACAACATTGAAAAAATCACTCTCCACATCACTCTACACACCATTGAAAACATCACTCTACAAATCACTCTACACAACACTGAAAACATCACTCAACACATCACTCTACACAACTTTGAAAACATCACTCTACACATCACTCAACACACCATTGAAAACATCACTCTACACATCACTCTACACAACATTGAAAACATCAATCTACACATCACTCCACAGAACATTGAAAACATCACTCTACACATCACTCAACACACCATTGAAAACATCACTCAACACATCACTCTACACAACATTGAAAACATCACTCTACACATCACTCTACACACCATTGAAAACATCACTCTACACATCACTCTACACAACACTGAAAACATCACTCAACACATCAATCTACACAACATTGAAAACATCACTCTACACATCACTCTACACAACATTGAAAACATCAATCTACACAGCACTCTACAGATTATTGAAAACATCACTCTACACATCACTCTACACAACATTGAAAACATCACTCTACACATCACTCTACACAACATTGTAAACATCACTCTACACATGACTCTACACAACATGGAAAACATCACTCTACACATTACTCTACACAACATTGTAAACATCACTCTACACATGACTCTACACAACATTGAAAAAAATCACTCTGTTCATCACTCTACACAACATTGAAAACATCACTCTACACATCACTCTCCACAACATTGAAATATCACGCTACACATCACTCTGCACAATATTGAAAACATCACTCTACACATCACTCTGCACAACATTGAAACATCACTCTACACATCACTATATACAACATAGAAAACATCACTCTGCACCTCACTCTGCACAACCTTGAAAACATCGCTGTACACATCACTCTGCACAACATTGGAAACTTCACTCTACGTATCACTCTGCACAACATTGAAAACATTACTCTACACATCACATCACTCTACTCATCACTCTACACAACATTGAAAACATCACTCTACACATCACTCGACACAACATTGAAAACATCACTCTACACTTCACTCTACACAACATTCAAAACATCACTCTACACTACATTGAAAACATCACTCTACACATGACTCTACACAACATTGAAAACATCACTCTATACATCACTCGACACAACATTGAAAAATTCACTCTACACATCACTCTACACAAAATAGAAAAAACACTCTACAAATCACTCTACACAACACTGAAAGCATCACTCAACACATCACTCTACACAACTTTGAAAACATCACTCTACACATCACTCAACACACCATTGAAAACATCACTCTACACATCACTCTGCACAACATTGAAAACATCAATCTACACATCACTCCACAGAACATTGAAAACATCACTCTACACATCACTCAACACACCATTGAAAACATCACTCAACACATCACTCTACACAACATTGAAAACATCACTCTACACATCACTCTACACAACATTGAAAACATCACTCTACACATCACTCTACACAACACTGAAAACATCACTCAACACATCAATCTACACAACATTGAAAACATCACTCTACACATCACTCTACACAACATTGAAAACATCAATCTACACAGCACTCTACAGATTATTGAAAACATCACTCTACACATCACTCTACACAACATTGAAAACATCACTCTACACATCACTCTACACAACATTGTAAACATCACTCTAGACATGACTCTACACAACATGGAAAACATCACTCTACACATCACTCTACACAACATTGTAAACATCACTCTACACATGACTCTACACAACATTGAAAAAAATCACCCTGTTCATCACTCTACACAACATTGAAAACATCACTTTACACATGAATCTATACAATATTGAAAACATCACTCTACACATCACTCCACACAACATTGAAAACATCATTCTACATATCACTCTGCACAACATTGAAAATATCACTCTACACATCACTCTACACAACATTGAAAACATCACTCTACACTTCACTCTACACAACATTGAAATCATGACTCTACACTACATTGAAAACATCACTCTACACATCACTCTACACAAGATTGAAAACAACGCTCTACACATCACGCCACACAACATTGAAATATCACGCTACACATCACTCTGCACAACATTAAAAACATCACTCTACACATCACTCTTCACAACATTGAAAACATCACTCTACACATCACTCTACACAACTTTGAAAACATCACTCGACGCATCACTCTACACAACATTGAAAACATCACTCTACACATCACTCTACACAACTTTGAAAACATCACTCTACGCATCACTCTACACAAGATTGAAAACAACACTCTACAAATTACTCGACACAGCATTGAAAATATCACTCTGCACATCACTCTACACAAAATTGTAAACATCACTCTACACATCACTCTACACACCATTGAAAACATCACTCTACACATTACTCTACACAACACTGAAATCATCACTCAACACATCAATCTACACAACATTGAAAACATCACTTTACACATCACTCTACACAACATTGAAAACATCAATCTACACATCACTCTACAGATTATTGAAAACATCACTCTACACATCACTCTACACAACATTGAAAACATCACTCTACACATCACTCTACACAACATTGTAAACATCACTCTACACATGACTCTACACAACATTGAAACATCACTCTACACATCACTCTACACAACATTGTAAACATCACTCTACACATGACTCTACACAACATTGAAACAAATCACTCTGTTCATCACTCTACACAACATTGAAAACATCACTTTACACATCAATCTATACAGTATTGAAAACATCACTCTACACATCACTCCACACAACATTGAAAACATCATTCTACATATCACTCTGCACAACATTGAAAACATCACTCTACACAACATTGAAAACATCACTCTACACTTCACTCTACACAACATTGAAATCATGACTCTACACTACATTGAAAACATCACTCTACACATCACTCCACACAAGATTGAAAACAACGCTCTACACATCACGCCACACAACATTGAAATATCACGCTACACATCACTCTGCACAACATTGAAAACATCACTCTACACATCACTCTTCACAACATTGAAAACATCACTCTACACATCACTCTACACAACTTTGAAAACATCACTCTACGCATCACTCTACACAACATTGAAAACATCACTCTACACATCACTCTATACAACAGAGAAAACATCACTCTGCACCTCACTCTGCACAACATTGAAAAAACGCTCTACACATCACTCTACACAACACTGAAAACATCACAACACATCAATCTACACAACATTGAAAACATCACTCTACACATCACTCTACACAACATTGAAAACATCAATCTACACAGCACTCCACAGATTATTGAAAACATCACTCTACACATCACTCTACAAAACATTGAAAACATCACTCTACACATCACTCTACACAACATTGTAAACATCACTCTACACATGACTCTACACAACATGGAAAACATCACTCTACACATCACTCCACACAACATTGTAAACATCACTCTACACATGACTCTACACAACATTGAAAAAAACACTCTGTTCATCACTCTACACAACATTGAAAACATCACTTTACACATCAATCTATACAATATTGAAAACATCACTCTACACATCACTCCACACAACATTGAAAACATCATTCTACATATCACTCTGCACAACATTGAAAACATCACTCTACACATCACTCTACACAACATTGAAAACATCACTCTACACTTCACTCTACACAACATTGAAAACATCACTCTACACTACATTGAAAACATCACTCTACACATGACTCTACACAACATTGAAAACATCACTCTATACATCACTCGACACAACATTGAAAAATTCACTCTACACATCACTCCACAGAAAATTGAAAACATCACTCTACACATCACTCGACACAACATTGTAAACATCACTCTACACATCACTCTGCACACCATTGAAAATATCACTCTGCACTTCACTCTACACAACATTGAAAACATCAATCTACACATCACTCCACAGAACATTGAAAACGTCACTCAACACATCGCTCTACACAACACTGAAAACATCACTCTACATATCACTCTGCACAACATTGAAAACATCACTATACATATCACATCACTCTACACATCACTCTACACAACATTGAAAACATCACTCCACACATCACTCGACAGAACATTGTAAACATCACTCTACACATCACTCTGCACACCATTGAAAATATCACTCTGCACTTCACTCTACACAACATTGAAAACATCAATCTACACATCACTCCACAGAACATTGAAAACATCACTCTACACATCGCTCTACACACCATTGAAAACATCACTCTACACATCACTCTACACAACATTGAAAACATCACTCTACACATCACTCCACACAACATTGAAAACATCACTCTACACTTCACTCTACACAACATTGAAAACATCACTCTACACTACATTGAAAACATCACTCTACACATCACTCTACACAACATTGAAAACAACACTCTATACATCACTCTACACAACATTGAAAACATCCATCTACACATCACTCCACAGAACATTGAAAACATCACTCTACACATCACTCAACACACCATTGAAAACATCACTCAACACATCACTCTACAAAACATTGAAAACATCAATCTACACATCACTCCACAGAACATTGAAAACATCACTCTGCACTTCACTCTACACAACATTGAAAACATCGCACTAAACAACAATCTACACAACATTGAAAACATCAATCTACACATCACTCTGCAGAAATTTGAAAACATCACTCTACACATCACTCTACACAACATTGAAAACATCACTCTGCAGATCACTCTACACAAGATTGAAAACAACACTCAACACATCACGCCACACAACATTGAAATATCACGCTACACATCACTCTGCACAACATTGAAAACATCACTCTACACATCACTCTTCACAACATTGAAAACATCACTCTACACATCACTCTACACAACATTGAAAACATCACTCTACACATCACTCGACACAACATTGAAAACATCACTCTACACATCACTCTATACAACAGAGAAAACATCACTCTGCACCTCACTCTGCACAACATTGAAAAAAACTCTCTACACATCACTCTACACAACATTGAAAACATCACTCTACACATCACTCTACATAACTTTGAAAACATCACTCTACGCATCACTCTACACAAGATTGTAAACAACACTCTACAAATCACTCGACACAACATTGAAAAAATCACTCTGCACATCACTCTACACAACATTGAAAACATCACTCTACACATGACTCTACACAACATTGAAAACATCACTCTACATATCACTCTGCACAACATTGAAAACATCATTTTCATATCACATCACTCTACACATCACTCTACACAACATTGAAAACATCACTCTACACATCACTCGACACAACATTGTAAACATAACTCTACACATCACTCTGCACACCATTGAAAATATCACTCTGCACTTCACTCTACACAACATTGAAAACATCAATCTACACATCACTCCACAGAACATTGAAAACATCACTCTACACATCGCTCTATACACTATTGAAAACATCACTCTACATATCACTGCACAACATTGAAAACATCACTATACATATCACATCACTCTTCACATCACTCTACACAACATTGAAAACATCAATCTACACATCACTCCACAGAACATTGAAAACATCACTCTACACATCACTCGACACAACATTGCAAACATCACTCTAGACATCACTCTGCACACCATTGAAAATATCACTCTGCACTTCACTCTACACAACATTGAAAAAATCGCACTAAACAACAATCTACACAACATTGAAAACATCAATCTACACATCACTCTGCAGAATATTGAAAACATCACTCTACACATCACTCTACACAACATTGAAAATATCACTCTACACATCACTCTACACAAGATTGAAAACAACACTCTACACATCACGCCACACAACATTGAAATATCACGCTACACATCACTCTACACAACTTTGAAAACATCACTCTATGCATCACTCTGCACAAGATTGAAAACAACACTCTACAAATCACTCGACACAACATTAAAAAATCACTCTGCACATCACTCTACACAACATTGTAAACATCACTCTACACATCACTCTACACACCATTGAAAACATCACTCTACACATTACTCTACACAACACTGAAAACATCACTCAACACATCAATCCACACACCATTGAAAACACTACTCTACACATCACTCTACACAACATTGAAAACATCAATCTACACATCACTCTACAGATTATTGAAAACATCACTCTACACATCACTCTACACAACATTGAAAACATCACTCTGCACCTCACTCTGCACAACATTGAAAACATCACTCTACGCATGACTCTACACAACATTGAAAACATCACTGTACACATCACTCTACACAACATTGTAAACATCACTCTACACATGACTCTACACAACATTTAAAAAAATCACGCTGTACATCACTCTACACAACATTGAAAACATCACTTTACACATCAATCTATACAATATTGAAAACATCACTCTACACTTCACTCCACACAACATTGAAAACATCATTCTACATATCACTCTGCACAACATTGAAAACAGCACTCTACACATCACTCTACACAACATTGAAAACATCACTCTACACATCATTCTGTACAACATTGAAAACATCACTCTACACATCACTCTGCACAACATTGAAAACATCACTCTACACATCACTCTATACAACATAGAAAACATCACTCTGCATCTCACTCTGCACAACATTGAAAACATCACTCTACACATCACTCTACACAACATTGAAAACATCACTCTACACATCACTCAGCACAACATTGAAAACATCACTCTACACATCACTCTGCACAACATTGAAAACATCACTCGACACAGCACTCTACATAACATTGAAAACATCACTCTACAAAACAATCTACACAACATTGAAAACATCACTCTACACATCAATCTATACGATATTGAAAACATCACTCTACACATCACGCCACACAACATTGAAATATCACGCTACACATCACTCTGCACAACATCGAAAACATCACTCTACACATCACTCTTCACAACATTGAAAACATCACTCTACACATCACTCGACACAACATTGAAAACATCACTCTACACATCACTCCACACAACATTGAAAACATCATTCTACATATCACTCTGCACAACATTGAAAACATCACTCTACACATCACTCTACACAACATTGAAAACATCACTCTACACTTCACTCTACACAACATTGAAAACATCACTCTACACTACATTGAAAACATCTCTCTACACATCACTCTACACAAGATTGAAAACAACACTCTATACATCACTCGACACAACATTGAAAAAATCACTCTACACATCACTCTACACACCATTGAAAACATCACTCTACACATCACTCTACACAACACTGAAAACATCACTCAACACATCACTCTATACAACATTGAAAACATCACTCTACACATCACTCTACACAACATTGAAAACATCAATCTGCACATCACTCTACAGATTATTGAAAACATCACTCTACACAACATTGAAAACATCACTCAATACATCACTCTACACAGCATTGAAAACATCACTCTGCACATCACTCTACACAACATTGTAAACATCACTCTACACATGACTCTACACAACATTGACAAAATCACTCTGTCCATCATTCTGCACAACATTGAAAACATCACTCTGCACATCACTCTACAGAACATTGAAAACATCACTCTACACATCACTCTCCACAACATTGAAATATCACGCTACACATCACTCTGCACAACATTGAAAACATCACTCTACACATCACTCTGCACAACATTGAAAACATCACTCTACACATCACGATATACAACATAGAAAACATCACTCTGCACCTCACTCTGCACAACCTTGAAAACATCGCTGTACACATCACTCTGCACAACATTGGAAACTTCACTCTACGTATCACTCTGCACAACATCGAAAACATTACTCTACACATCACATCACTCTACTCATCACTCTACACAACATTGAAAACATCACTCTACACATCACTCTACACAACATTGAAAACATCACTCTACACTTCACTCTACACAACATTGAAAACATCACTCTACACTACATTGAAAACATCACTCTACACATGACTCTACACAACATTGAAAACATCACTCTATACATGACTCGACACAACATTGAAAAATTCACTCTACACATCACTCTACACAACATTGAAAACAACACTCTACAAATCACTCTACACAACACTGAAAACATCACTCAACACATCACTCTACACAACTTTGAAAACATCACTCTACACATCACTCTACAGAATATTGAAAACATCACTCTACACATCACTCAACACACCATTGAAAACATCACTCTACACATCACTCTACACAACATTGAAAACATCAATCTACACATCACTCCACAGAACATTGAAAACATCACTCTACACATCACTCAACACACCATTGAAAACATCACTCAACACATCACTCTACACAACATTGAAAACATCACTCTACACATCACTCTGCACAACATTGAAAAAATCAATCTACACATCACTCCACAGAACATTGAAAACATCACTCTACACATCACTCGACACAACATTGTAAACATCACTCTACACATCACTCTGCACAACATTGAAAATATCACTCTGCACTTCACTCTACACAACATTGAAAACATCAATCTACACATCACTCCACAGAACATTGAAAACGTCACTCAACACATCGCTCTCCACACCATTGAAAACATCACTCTACATATCACTCTGCACAACATTGAAAACATCACTATACATATCACATCACTCTACACATCACTCTACACAACATTGAAAACATCACTCCACACATCACTCGACACAACATTGTAAACATCACTCTACACATCACTCTGCACACCATTGAAAATATCACTCTGCACTTCACTCTACACAACATTGAAAACATCAATCTACACATCACTCCACAGAACATTGAAAACATCACTCTACACATCGCTCTACACACCATTGAAAACATCACTCTACATATAACTCTGCACAACATTGAAAACATCACTATACATATCACATCACTCTACATTTCACTCTACACAACATTGAAAACATCACTCTACACATCACTCCACACAACATTGAAAACATCACTCTACACTTCACTCTACACAACATTGAAAACATCACTCTACACTACATTGAAAACATCACTCTACACATCACTCTACACAACATTGAAAACAACACTCTATACATCACTCTACACAACATTGAAAACATCCATCTACACATCACTCCACAGAACATTGAAAACATCACTCCACACATCACTCAACACACCATTGAAAACATCACTCAACACATCACTCTACAAAACATTGAAAACATCAATCTACACATCACTCCACAGAACATTGAAAACATCACTCTGCACTTCACTCTACACAACATTGAAAACATCGCACTAAACAACAATCTACACAACATTGAAAACATCAATCTACACATCACTCTGCAGAAATTTGAAAACATCACTCTACACATCACTCTACACAACATTGAAAATATCACTCTGCAGATCACTCTACACAAGATTGAAAACAACACTCTACACATCACGCCACACAACATTGAAATATCACGCTACACATCACTCTGCACAACATTGAAAACATCACTCTACACAAAACTCTTCACAACATTGAAAACATCACTCTACACATCACTCTACACAACATTGAAAACATCACTCTACACATCACTCGACACAACATTGAAAACATCACTCTACACATCACTCTATACAACAGAGAAAACATCACTCTGCACCTCACTCTGCACAACATTGAAAAAAACTCTCTACACATCACTCTACACAACATTGAAAACATCACTCTACACATCACTCAGCACAACATTGAAAACATCACTCTACACATCACTCTGCACAACATTGAAAACATCACTCTACACATCACTCTACATAACTTTGAAAACATCACTCTACGCATCACTCTACACAAGATTGTAAACAACACTCTACAAATCACTCGACACAACATTGAAAAATTCACTCTGTACATCACTCTACACAACATTGAAAACATCACTTTACACATCAATATATACAATATTGAAAACATCACTCTACACATCACTCCACACAACATTGAAAACATCATTCTACATATCACTCTGCACAACATTGAAAACATCACTCTACACATCATTCTGTACAACATTAAAAACATCACTCTACACATCACTCTGCACAACATTGAAAACGTCACTCTACACATCACTCTATACAACATAGAAAACATCACTCTGCATCTCACTCTGCACAACATTGAAAACTTCATTCTACACATCACTCTACACAACATTGAAAACATCACTCTACACATCACTCAGCACAACATTGAAAACATCACTCTACACATCACTCTGCACAACATTGAAAACATCACTCGACACAGCACTCTACACAACATTGAAAACATCACTCTACAAAACAATCTACACAACATTGAAAACATCACTCTACACATCACTCTACGCAACATTGAAAACATCACTCTACACATCAATCTATACGATATTGAAAACATCACTCTACACATCACGTCACACAACATTGAAATATCACGCTACACATCACTCTGAACAACATTGAAAACATCACTCTACACATCACTCTTCACAACATTGAAAACATCACTCTACACATCACTCTACACAACATTGAAAACATCACTCTACACTTCACTCTACACAACATTGAAAACATCACTCTACACTACATTGAAAACATCACTCTACACATCACTCTACACAACATTGAAAACATCACTCTACACATCACTCCACACAACATTGAAAAAATCATTCTACATATCACTCTGCACAACATTGAAAACATCACTCTACACATCACTCTACACAACATTGAAAACATCACTCTACACTTCACTCTACACAACATTGAAAACATCACTCTACACTACATTGAAAACATCTCTCTACACATCACTCTACACAAGATTGAAAACAACACTCTATACATCACTCGACACAACATTGAAAACATCTCTCTACACATCACTCTACACAAGATTGAAAACATCACTTTACACATCACTCTACACACCATTGAAAACATCACTCTACACATCACTCTACACAACACTGAAAACATCACTCAACACATCACTCTACACAACATTGAAAACATCACTCTACACATCACTCTACACAACATTGAAAACATCAATCTGCACATCACTCTACAGATTATTGAAAACATCACTCTACACAACATTGAAAACATCACTCAATACATCACTCTACACAGCATTGAAAACATCACTCTACACATCACTCTACACAACATTGTAAACATCACTCTACACATGACTCTACACAACATTGACAAAATCACTCTGTCCATCATTCTGCACAACATTGAAAACATCACTCTACACATCACTATATACAACATAGAAAACATCACTCTGCACCTCACTCTGCACAACCTTGAAAACATCGCTGTACACATCACTCTGCACAACATTGGAAACTTCACTCTACGTAGCACTCTGCACAACATTGAAAACATTACGCTACACATCACATCACTCTACTCATCACTCTACACAACATTGAAAACTTCACTCTACACATCACTCTACACAACATTGAAAACATCACTCTACACTTCACTCTACACAACATTGAAAACATTACTCTACACTACATTGAAAACATCACTCTACACATGACTCTGCACAACATTGAAAACATCACTCCATACATCACTCGACACAACATTGAAAAAATCACTCTACACATCACTCTACACAACATTGAAAACAACACTCTACAAATCACTCTACACAACACTGAAAACATCACTCAACACATCACTCTACACAACATTGAAAACATCACTCTACACATCACTCTACAGAATATTGAAAACATCACTCTACACAACATTTTAAACATCACTCTATACATCACTCTACACAACATTGAAAACATCACTCTACACATCACTCGACACAACATTGTAAACAACACTCTACACATGAGTCTACACAACATTGAAAAAATCACTCTGTACATCATTCTGCACAACATTGAAAACATCACTCTAGACATCACTCTCCACAACATTGAAATATCACGCTACACATCACTCTGTACAACATTGAAAACATCACTCTATACATCACTCTGCACAACATTGGAAACATCACTCTACACATCACTCTACACAACATTGAAAACATCACTCTACACATCACTCGACACAACATTGAAAATATCACTCTACACATCACTCTATACAAAATTGAAAACATCACTCTGCACATCACCCTACACAACATTGAAAATATCACTCTACACAGCACTCTACACAACATTTTAAACATCACTCTACACAACATTGAAAAGTTCACTCTACACATCACTTTACACAACATTGAAAATATCACTCTACACATCACTCTGCACAACTTTAAAAACATCACTCTACACATCACTCTTGACAAAATTGAAAACATCACTCTACATATCACATCACTCTACACATCACTCTACACAACATTGTAAACATCACTCTAAACATCACCCTACACAACATTGAAAACATCACTCTACACAACGTTGAAAAGATCAGGCTACACATCACTATGCACAACATTCAAAATATCACTCTACAGATCACTCTGCACAACATTGAAAACATCACTCTACACATCACTCTACACAACATTGAAAACATCACTCTACACAACGTTGAAAAGATCACTCTACACATCACTATACACAACATTCAAAATATCACTCTACAGATCACTCTGCACAACATTGTAAACATCACTCTAAACATCACCCTACACAACATTGAAAACCTCACTCTACACAACATTGAAAACAGCACTCTGCACATCACTCTACACAACATAGAAAACATCACTCTGCACCTCACTCTGCACAACATTGAAAACATCAATCTACACATCACTCTACACAACATTGAAAACATCACTCTACACATCAATCCATACAATATTGAAAACATCACTCTGCACATCACTCTGCACAACATTGAAAACATCACTCTACACATCACTCGACACAAAATTGAAAACATCACTCTACACATCACTCTACACAACATTGAAAACATCAATCTACACAGCACTCTACACAACATTGAAAACATCACTCAACACATCACTCTACACAACATTGAAACATCACTCAAAACATCACTCTCATAAACATTGAAAACATCACTCTGCATATCACTCTGCACAACATTGAAAACATCACTCTACACATAACTCTGCACAACATTGAAAACATCACTGTACACATCACTCTGCACAACATTGAAAACTTCACTCTACGTATCACTCTGCACAACATTGAAAACATTACTCTACACATCACATCACTCTACAGATCACTCTACACAACATTGTAAACATCACTCTACACATCACTCTACACGACATTGAAAACATCACTCTACACTTCACTCTACACAACATTGAAAATATCACTCTACACTACATTGAAAACATCACTCTACACATCATTCTACACAACATTGAAAACAACACTCTATACATCGCTCGACACAACATTGAATAAATCACTCTACACATCACTCTACACAACATTGTAAACATCACTCTACACATCACTCTACACACCATTGAAAACATCACTCTACACATCACTCTACACAATACTGAAAACATCACTCAACACATCACTCTACACAACATTGTAAACATCACTCTACACATGACTCTGCACAACATTGAAAACATCACTCTGCACATAACTCTACACAACATTGAAAACATCACTCTACACAACATTGAAAACATCACTCTACGCATCACTCTACACAACATTGAAAACGTCACTCTACACATCATTCTACACAACATTGAAAACAACACTCTATACATCGCTCGACACAACATTGAAAAAATCACTCTACACATCACTCTACACAACATTGTAAACATCACTCTACACATCACTCTACACACCATTGAAAACATCACTTTACACATCACTCTACACAATACTGAAAACATCACTCAACACATCACTCTACACAACATTGAAATCATCACTCTACACCATAATCTGCACAACATTGAAAACATCACTCTACACATCAATCTATACAATATTGAAAACGTCACTCTACACATCACTCCACACAACATTGAAAACATCACTCTACATATCGCTCTGCACAACATTGAAAACATCACTCTACACATCATTCTACACAACATTGAAAACATCACTCTACATATCACTCTGCACAACATTGAAAACATCACTATACATATCACATCAGTCTACACATCACTCTAAACAGCATTGAAAACATCACTCTACACATCACCCCACAAAACATTGAAAACATCACTCTACATATCACTCTGCACAACATTGAAAACATCACTCTGCATATCACATCACTCTACACATCACTCTACACAACATTGTAAACATCACTCTGCACATCACGCTACACAACATTGAAAACATCACTCTACACATCACTCTACATAACATTGAAAACATCACTCTACACAACATTGAAAACGTCACTCCACACATCACTCGACACTACATTGAAAGCATCACTCTACACATCACTCGACACAACATTGTAAACATCACTCTACACATCACTCTGCACACAATTGAAAACATCACTCTACACTTCACTCTACACAACATTGAAAAAATCACTCTACACAACAATCTACACAACATTGAAAACATCACTCAACACATCACTCTACTCAACATTGAAAACATCACTCTACACATCACTCTACACAACATTGAAAACATCACTCTACACAGCACTCTACACAACATTGAAAACATCACTCTACACAACAATCTACACAACATTGAAACCATCACTCTATACATCACTCTACACAACATTGAAAACATCACTGTACATATCACTCCGCACAACATTGAAAACATCACTCTGCACATCACCCTACACAACATTTAAAACATCACTCTACACATTACTCTACATAACATTGAAAACATCACTCTACACAACATTGAAAAGATCACTCTACACATCACTGTACACTTCATTGAAAATATCACTCTGCACATCACTCTGCACAACATACAAAACATCACTCTACATATCACTCTGCACAACATTGAAAACATGACTCTACATGTTACATCACTCTACACATCATTCTACACAACATTGAAAACATCACTCTACACATCACTCGACACTACATTGAAAACATCACTCAACACATCACTCTACTCAACATTGAAAACATCACTCGACACATCACTCTACACAACATTGAAAACATCACTCCACACAGCACTCTACACAACATTGAAAACATCACTCTACACAACATTCTACACAACATTGAGAACATCACTCTATACATCACTCTACACAACATTGAATACATCACTCCACACATCTATCTATACAATATTGAAAACATCACTGTACACATCACTCCACACAACATTGAAAACATCACTCTACATACCACTCTGCACAACATTGAAAACATCACTCTACACATCACTCTACACAACATTAAAAACATCACTGTACATATCACTCCGCACAACATTGAAAACATCACTCTGCACATCACCCTACATAACATTGAAAACATCACTCTACACAACATTGAAAAGATCACTCTACACATCACTTTACATAACATTGAAAATATCACTCTGCACATCACTCTGCACAACATACAAAACATCACTCTACATATCACTCTGCACAACATTGAAAACATGACTCTACATGTTACATCAATCTACACATCACTATACACAACATTCAAAATATCACTCGACACATCATTCTACACAACATTGAAAACATCACTCTACACATCACTCGACACTACATTGAAAGCATCACTCTACACATCACTCGACACAACATTGTAAACATCACTCTACACATCACTCTGCACACAATTGAAAACATCACTCTACACTTCACTCTACACAACATTGAAAAAATCACTATGCACAACAATCTACACAACATTGAAAACATCACTCAACACATCACTCTACACAACATTGATAACATCACTCTGCACAGCACTCTACACAACATTGAAAACATCACTCTACACAACAATCTACACAACATTTGAAAACATCACTCAACACATCACTCTACTCAACATTGAAAACATCACTCTACACATCACTCTACACAACATTGAAAACATCACTCTACACAGCACTCTACACAACATTGAAAACATCACTCTACACAACAATCTACACAACATTGAAACCATCACTCTATACATCACTCTACACAACATTGAAAACATCACTGTACATATCACTCCGCACAACATTGAAAACATCACTCTGCACATCACCCTACACAACATTTAAAACATAACTCTACACATTACTCTACATAACATTGAAAACATCACTCTACACAACATTGAAAATATCACTCTACACATCACTGTACACTTCATTGAAAATATCACTCTGCACATCACTCTGCACAACATACAAAACATTACTCTACATATCACTCTGCACAACATTGAAAACATCACTCTACATGTTACATCACTCTACACATCACTCTACACAACATTGTAAACATCACTCTACACATCACCCTACACAACATTGAAAACATCACTCTACACATCACTCTACACAACATTGAAAACATCACTCTACACAACATTGAAAACATCACTCTGCACATCACTCTACACAACATTGAAAACATCACTCCAAAGAGAACTCTACACAACATTGAAAACATCACTTTACACAACAATCAACACAACATTGAAAACATCACACACCACATCAATCTATACAATATTGAAAACATCACTCTATATGTTACATCACTCTACACATCACTCTACACAACATTGTAAACATCACTCTACATATCACTCTGCACAACATTGAAAACATCACTCTACACATCACTCTACACAACATTGAAAACTTCACTCTACATATCACTCTGCATAACATTGAAAACATCACTATACATATCATATCACTCTGCACATCACTCTACACAGCATTGATATCATCACTCTACACATCACCCTACACAACATTGAAAACATCACTCTACATATCACTCTGCACAACATTGAAAACATCACTCTACATATCACATCACGCTACACATCACTCTACACAACATTGTAAACATCACTCTGCACATCACGCTACACAACATTGAAAACATCACTCTACACATCACTCTACATAACATTGAAAACATCACTCTACACAACATTGAAAAGATCACTCTACACATCACTATACACAACATTCAAAATATCACTCTACACATCACTCTACACAACATTGAAAACATCACTCTACACATCACTCGACACTACATTGAAAGCATCACTCTACACATCACTCGACACAACATTGTAAACATCACTCTACACATCACTCTGCACACAATTGAAAACATCACTCTACACTTCACTCTACACAACATTGAAAAAATCACTCTACACAACAATCTACACAACATTGAAAACATCACTCAACACATCACTCTACTCAACATTGAAAACATCACTCTACACATCACTCTACACAACATTGAAAACATCACTCTACACAGCACTCTACACAACATTGAAAACATCACTCTACACAACAATCTACACAACATTGAAACCATCACTCTATACATCACTCTACACAACATTGAAAACATCACTCCACACATCTATCTATACAATATTGAAAACATCACTGTACACAACAATCTACACAACATTGAAAACATCACTCAACACATCACTCTACTCAACATTGAAAACATCACTCGACACATCACTCTACACAACATTGAAAACATCACTCTACACAGCACTCTACACAACATTGAAAACATCACTCTACACAACAATCTACACAACATTGAAACCATCACTCTATACATCACTCTACACAACATTGAAAACATCACTCCACACATCTATCTATACAATATTGAAAACATCACTGTACACATCACTCTACACAACATTGAAAACATCACTCTACACAGCACTCTACACAACATTGAAAACATCACTCTACACAACAATCTACACAACATTGAAAACATCACTCTACACAACAATCTACACAACATTGAAAACATCACTCTACATACCACTCTGCACAACATTGAAAACATCACTCTACACATCACTCTACACAACATTGAAAACATCACTGTACATATCACTCCGCACAACATTGAAAACATCACTCTGCACATCACCCTACATAACATTGAAAACATCACTCTACACAACATTGAAAAGATCACTCTACACATCACTTTACACAACATTGAAAATATCACTCTGCACATCACTCTGCACAACATACAAAACATCACTCTACATATCACTCTGCACAACATTGAAAACATGACTCTACATGTTACATCACTCTACACATCATTCTACACAACATTGAAAACATCACTCTACACATCACTCGACACTACATTGAAAGCATCACTCTACACATCACTCGACACAACATTGTAAACATCACTCTACACATCACTCTGCACACAATTGAAAACATCACTCTACACTTCACTCTACACAACATTGAAAAAATCACTATGCACAACAATCTACACAACATTGAAAACATCACTCAACACATCACTCTAATCAACATTGAAAACATCACTCTACACATCACTCTACACAACATTGATAACATCACTCTACACAGCACTCTACACAACATTGAAAACATCACTCTACGCAATAATCTACACAACATTGAAACCATCACTCTATACATCACTCTACACAACATTGAAAACATCACTCCACACATCTATCTATACAATATTGAAAACATCACTGTACACATCACTCCACACAACATTGAAAACATCACTCTACATACCACTCTGCACAACATTGAAAACATCACTCTACACATCACTCTACACAACATTGAAAACATCACTGTACATATCACTCCGCACAACATTGAAAACATCACTCTGCACATCACCCTACATAACATTGAAAACATCACTCTACACATCACTTTACACAACATTGAAAATATCACTCTGCACATCACTCTGCACAACATACAAAACATCACTCTACATATCACTCTGCACAACATTGAAAACATGACTCTACATGTTACATCACTCTACACATCACTATACACAACATTCAAAATATCACTCTACACATCACTCTACACAACATTGAAAACATCACTCTACACATCACTCGACACTACATTGAAATCATCACTCTACACATCACTCGACACAACATTGTAAACATCAATCTACACATCACTCTGCACACAATTGAAAACATCACTCTACACTTCACTCTACACAACATTGAAAAAATCACACTGCACAACAATCTACACAACATTGAAAACATCACTCAACACATCACTCTACTCAACATTGAAAACATCACTCTACACATCACTCTACACAACATTGAAAACATCACTCTACACAGCACTCTGCACAACATTGAAAACATCACTCTACACAACAATCTACACAACATTGAAACCATCACTCTATACATCACTCTACACAACATTGAAAACATCACTCCACACATCTATCTATACAATATTGAAAACATCACTGTACACAACAATCTACACAACATTGAAAACATCACTCAACACATCACTCTACTCAACATTGAAAACATCACTCTACATATCACTCTACACAACATTGAAAACATCACTCCACACAGCACTCTACACAACATTGAAAACATCACTCTACACAACAATCTACACAACATTGAAACCATCACTCTATACATCACTCTACACAACATTGAAAACATCACTCCACACATCTATCTATACAATATTGAAAACATCACTGTACACATCACTCCACACAACATTGAAAACATCACTCTACATACCACTCTGCACAACATTGAAAACATCACTCTACACATCACTCTACACAACATTGAAAACATCACTGTACACATCACTCCGCACAACATTGAAAACATCAATCTGCACATCACCCTACACAACATTGAAAACATCACTCTACACATCACTCTACATAACATTGAAAACATCACTCTACACAACATTGAAAAGATGACTCTACACATCACTTTACACAACATTGAAAATATCACTCTGCACATCACTCTGCACAACATACAAAACATCACTCTACATATCACTCTGCACAACATTGAAAACATCACTCTACATGTTACATCACTCTACACATCACTCTACACAACATTGAAAACATCACTCTGCACATCACCCGACACAACATTGAAAACATCACTATACACATCACTCTACACAACATTGAAACGATCACTCTACACATCACTATACACAACATTCAAAATACCACTCTACACTTCACTCTACACAACATTGAAAACATCACTCTACACATCACTCGACACTACATTGAAAACATCACTCTACACATCACTCGACACAACATTGTAAACATCACTCTACACAACAATCTACCCAACATTTAAAACATCACTCAACACATCACTCTACTCAACATTGAAAACATCACTCTACACATCACTCTACTCAACATTGAAAACATCACTCTACACATCACTCTACACAACATTGAAAACATCACTCTACACAGCACTCTACACAACATTGAAAACATCATTCTACACAACAATCTACACAACATTGAAAACATCACTCTATACATCACTCTACACAACATTGAAAACATCACTCTACAAATCAATCGATACAATATTGAAAACATCACTGTACACATCACTCCACACAACATTGAAAAAATCACTCTACATACCACTCTGCACAACATTGAAAACATCACTCTACACATCACTCTACACAACATTGAAAACATAACTCTACACATCACTCTACATAACATTGAAAACATCACTCTACAAAACATTGAAAAGATCACTCTACACATCACTTTACACAACATTGAAAATATCACTCTACACATCACTCTGCACAACATTCAAAATATCACTCTACACATCACTCTACACAACATTGAAAACATCACTCTACACATCACTCTACACAACATTGAAAACATCACTCTACACAGCACTCTACACAACATAGAAAATATCACTCTACACTTCCCTCCACATAAGATTGAAAACATCACTCAACACATCACTCTACACAACATTGAAAACATCACTCTGCACATCACTCTACACAACATTGAAAACATCACTCTGCACCTCACTCTGCACGACATTGAAAACATCACTCTACACAACACTCCACACAATATTGAAAACATCACTCTACATATCACTCTGCACAGCATTGAAAACATCACTCTACACATCACTCTACACAACATTGAAAACATCATTCTACATATCACTCTGCATAACATTGAAAACATCACTATACATATCACATCACTCTGCACATCACTCTACACAGCATTGAAAACATCACTCTACAAATCACCCTACACAACATTGAAAACATCACTCTACATATCACTCTGCATAACATTGAAAACATCACTATACATATCACATCACTCTGCACATCACTCTACACAGCATTGAAAACATCACTCTGCACATCACGCTACACAACATTGAAAACATCACTCTACACATCACTCTACACAACATTGAAAACATCACTCTACACATTACTCTACATAACATTGAAAACATCACTCTACACAACATTGAATAGATCACTCTACACATCACTTTACACAACATTGAAAATATCACTCTGCACATCACTCTGCACAACATACAAAACATCACTCTACATATCACTCTGCACAACATTGAAAACATCACTCTACATGTTACATCACTCTACACATCACTCTACACAACATTGTAAACATCACTCTACACATCACCCTACACAACATTGAAAACATCACTCTACACATCACTCTACACAACATTGAAAACATCACTCGACACATCATTGAAAAGATCACCCTATACATCACTATGCACAACATTCAAAATATCGCTCCACACATCACTCGACACAACATTGAAAACACCACTCTACACATCACTCTACACAACATTGAAAACATCACTCTACACATCACTCTACACAACATAAAAAACATCATTCTGCACCTCACTCTGCACAACAATGAAAACATCACTCTGCACATCACTCTGCACAACATTGAAAACATCACTCTACATATCACTCTACACAACTTTGAAAACATCACTCTGCACTTCTCTCCACACAAGATTGAAAACATCACTCAAATCATCACTCTACACAACATTGAAAACATCACTCTGCACATCACTCTACACAACATTGAAAACATCACTCTAAACAGAACTCTACACAACATTGAAAACATCACTCTACACAACAATCAACACAACATTGAAAACATCACTCTACGCATCAATCTATACAATATTGAAAACATCACTCTACACATCACTCCACACAACATTGTAAACATCACTCTACATATCACTCTGCACAACATTGAAAACATCACTCTACACATCACTCTACACAACATTGAAATCATCACTCTACATATCACTCTGCATAACATTGAAAACATCACTCTACATATCACATCACTCTACACATCACTCTACACAACATTGTAAACATCACTCTGCACATCACGCTACACAACATTGAAAACATCACTCTACACATCACTCTACATAACATTGAAAACATCACTCTACACAACATTGAAAAGATCACTCTACACATCACTATACACAACATTCAAAATATCACTCTACACATCACTCTACACGACATTGAAAACATCACTCTACACATCACTCGACACTACATTGAACGCATCACTCTACACATCACTCAACACAACATTGTAAACATCACTCTACACATCACTCTGCACAACAATGAAAACATCACTCTGCACATTACTCTGCACAACATTGAAAAAATCACTCTACACAACAATCTACACAACATTGAAAACATCACTCAACACATCACTCTGCTCAACATTGAAAACATCACTCTACACATCACTCTACACAACATTGAAAACATCACTCTACACAGCACTCTACACAACATTGAAAACATCACTCTACACAACAATCTGCACAACATTGAAAACATCACTCGACATATCTCATCATTCTGCACCTCACTCTGCACAACATTGAAAACATCACTCCACACATCTATTTATACAATATTGAAAACATCACTGTACACATCACTCCACACAACATTGAAAACATCACTCTACATACCACTCTGCACATCATTGAAAACATCACTCTACACAACATTCTACACAACATTGAAAACATCACTCAACACATCACTCTGCTCAACATTGAAAACATCACTCTACACATCACTCTACACAACATTGAAAACATCACTCTACACAACACTCTACACAACATTGAAAACATCACTCTACACAACAATCTACACAACATTGAAACCATCACTCTATACATCACTCCACACAACATTGAAAACATCACTCCACACATCTATCTATATAATATTGAAAACATCACTGTACACATCACTCCACACAACATTGAAAACATCACTCTACATACCACTCTGCACAACATTGAAAACATCACACTACACATCACTCTACACAACATTGAAAACAGCACTGTACATATCACTCCGCACAACATTGAAAACATCACTCTGCACATCACCCTACACAACATTGAAAACATCACTCTATACATTACTCTACATAACATTGAAAACATCACTCTACACAACATTGAAAAGATCACTCTACACATCACTTTACACAACATTGAAAATATCACTCTGCACATCACTCTGCACAACATACAAAACATCACTCTTCATATCACTCTGCACAACATGGAAAACATGACTCTACATGTTACATCACTCTACACATCACTCTACACAATATTGTAAACATCACTCTACACATCACCGTACACAACATTGAAAACATCAATCTACACATCACTCTACACAACATTGAAAACATCACTCTACACAACATTGAAAAGAACACTCTACACATCACTATGCACAACATTCAAAATATCACTCTACACATCACTCGACACAACATTGAAAACATCACTCTACACAACATAGAAAACATCATTCTGCACCTCACTCTGCACAAGAATGAAAACATCACTCTGCACATTACTCTGCACAACATTGAAAACATCACTCTACATATCACTCTACACAACTTTGAAAACATCACTCTACACTTCTCTCCACACAAGATTGAAAACATCACTCAAATCATCACTCTACACAACATTGAAAACATCACTCTGCACATCACTCTGCACAACAATGAAAACATCACTCTGCACATCACTCTGCACAACATTGAAAACATCACTCTACATATCACTCTACACAACTTTGAAAACATCACTCTACACTTCTCTCCACACAAGATTGAAAACATCACTCAAATCATCACTCTACACAACATTTAAAACATCACTCTGCACATCACTCGACACAACATTGAAAACATCACTCTAAACAGAACTCTACACAACATTGAAAACATCACTCTACACAACAATCAACACAACATTGAAAACATCACTCTACGCATCAATCTATACAATATTGAAAACATCACTCTACACATCACTCCACACAACATTGTAAACATCACTCTACATATCACTCTGCACAACATTGAAAACATCACTCTACACATCACTCTACACAACATTGAAAACATCACTCTACACATCACTCTACATAACATTGAAAACATCACTCTACACAACATTGAAAAGATCACACTACACATCACTATACACAACATTCAAAATATCACTCTACACATCACTCTACACAACATTGAAAACATCACTCTACACATCACTCGACACTACATTGAACGCATCACTCTACACATCACTCAACACAACATTGTAAACATCACTCTACACATCACCCTACACAACATTGAAAACATCACTCTACACATCACTCTACACAACATTGAAAACATCACTCGACACATGATTGAAAAGATCACCCTATACATCACTATGCACAACATTCAAAATATCGCTCTACACATCACTCGACACAACATTGAAAACACCACTCTACACATCACTCTACACAACATTGAAAACATCACTCTACACATCACTCTACACAACATAGAAAACATCATTCTGCACCTCACTCTGCACAACAATGAAAACATCACTCTGCACATCACTCCGCACAACATTGAAAACATCACTCTACATATCACTCTACACAACTTTGAAAACATCACTCTGCACTTCTCTCCACACAAGATTGAAAACATCACTCAAATCATCACTCTACACAACATTGAAAACATCACTCTGCACATCACTCTACACAACATTGAAAACATCACTCTACGCATCAATCTATACAATATTGAAAACATCACTCTACACATCACTCCACACAACATTGTAAACATCACTCTACATATCACTCTGCACAACATTGAAAACATCACTCTACACATCACTCTACACAACATTGAAATCATCACTCTACATATCACTCTGCATAACATTGAAAACATCACTCTACATATCACATCACTCTACACATCACTCTACACAACATTGTAAACATCACTCGGCACATCACGCTACACAACATTGAAAACATCACTCTACACATCACTCTACATAACATTGAAAACATCACTCTACACAACATTGAAAAGATCACTCTACACATCACTATACACAACATTCAAAATATCACTCTACACATCACTCTACACAACATTGAAAACATCACTCTACACATCACTCGACACTACATTGAACGCATCACTCTACACATCACTCAACACAACATTGTAAACATCACTCTACACATCACTCTGCACAACAATGAAAACATCACTCTGCACATTACTCTGCACAACATTGAAAAAATCACTCTACACAACAATCTACACAACATTGAAAACATCACTCAACACATCACTCTGCTCAACATTGAAAACATCACTCTACACATCACTCTACACAACATTGAAAACATCACTCTACACAGCACTCTACACAACATTGAAAACATCACTCTACACAACAATCTGCACAACATTGAAAACATCACTCGACATATCTCATCATTCTGCACCTCACTCTGCACAACATTGAAAACATCACTCCACACATCTATTTATACAATATTGAAAACATCACTGTACACATCACTCCACACAACATTGAAAACATCACTCTACATACCACTCTGCACAACATTGAAAACATCACTCTACACAACAATCTACACAACATTGAAAACATCACTCAACACATCACTCTGCTCAACATTGAAAACATCACTCTACACATCACTCTACACAACATTGAAAACATCACTCTACACAGCACTCTACACAACATTGAAAACATCACTCTACACAACAATCTACACAACATTGAAACCATCACTCTATACATCACTCCACACAACATTGAAAACATCACTCCACACATCTATCTATACAATATTGAAAACATCACTGTACACATCACTCCACACAACATTGAAAACATCACTCTACATACCACTCTGCACAACATTGAAAACATCACACTACACATCACTCTACACAACATTGAAAACAGCACTGTACATATCACTCCGCACAACATTGAAAACATCACTCTGCACATCACCCAAACAACATTGAAAACATCACTCTATACATTACTCTACATAACATTGAAAACATCACTCTACACAACATTGAAAAGATCACTCTACACATCACTTTACACAACATTGAAAATATCACTCTGCACATCACTCTGCACAACATACAAAACATCACTCTACATATCACTCTGCACAACATGGAAAACATGACTCTACATGTTACATCACTCTACACACCACTCTACACAACATTGTAAACATCACTCTACACATCACCGTACACAACATTGAAAACATCACTCTACACATCACTCTACACAACATTGAAAACATCACTCTACACAACATAGAAAAGATCATTCTGCACCTCACTCTGCACAAGAATGAAAACATCACTCTGCACATTACTCTGCACAACATTGAAAACATCACTCTACATATCACTCTACACAACTTTGAAAACATCACTCTACACTTCCCTCCACACAAGATTGAAAACATCACTCAACTCATCACTCTACACAGCATTGAAAACATCACTCTACACATCACCCTGCACAACATTGAAAACATCACTCTACATATCACTCTGCACAACATTGAAAACATCACTCGACATATCTCATCATTCTGCACCTCACTCTGCACAACATTGAAAACATCACTCTACACATCACTCTACATAACATTGAAAACATCACTCTACACAACATTGAAAAGATCACTCTACACATCACTATACACAACATTCAAAATATCACTCTGCACATCACTCTACACAACATTGAAAACATCACTCTACACATCACTCGACACTACATTGAAAGCATCACTCTACACATCACTCGACACAACATTGTAAACATCACTCTATACATCACTCTACACAACATTGAGATCATCACTCCACACATCTATCTATACAATATTGAAAACATCACTGTACACATCACTCCACACAACATTGAAAACATCACTCTACATACCACTCTGCACAACATTGAAAACATCATTCTACACATCACTCTACACAACATTGAAAACATCACTCTACATATCACTCCGCACAACATTGAAAACATCACTCTGCACATCACCCTACACAACATTGAAAACATCACTCTACACAACATTGAAAAGATCACTCTACACATCACTTTACACAACATTGAAAATATCACTCTGCACATCACTCTGCACAACATACAAAACATCACTCTACATATCACTCTGCACAACATTGAAAATATGACTCTACATGTTACATCACTCTACACATCACTCTACACAACATTGTAAACATCACTCTACACATCACCCTACACAACATTGAAAACATCACTCTACACATCACTCTACACAACATTGAAAACATCACTCTACACTACATTGAAAAGATCACTCTACACATCACTATGCACAACATTCAAAATATCACTCTACACATCACTCGACACAACATTGAAAACATCACTCTACATATCACTCTGCATAACATTGAAAACATCACTATACATATCACATCACTCTGCACATCACTCTACACAGCATTGAAAACATCACTCTACACATCACCCTACACAACATTGAAAACATCACTCTACATATCACTCTGCACAACATTGAAAACATCACTCGACATATCACATCATTCTGCACCTCACTCTGCACAACATTGAAAACATCACTCTACACATCACTCTACACAACATTGAAAACACCACTCTACATATCACTCTGCACAACATTGAAAACATCACTCTACACATCACTCAGCACAACATTGAAAACTTCACTCTACATATCACTCTGCACAACATTGAAAACATCACTCGACATATCAAATCATTCTGCACCTCACTCTGCACAACATTGAAGACATCACTCTACACATCACTCGACACAACTTTGAAAACATCACTCTGCACTTCACTCTACACAACATTGAAAACATCACACAACACATCACTCTACACAACATTGAAAACATCACTCTGCACATCACTCTACACAACATTGAAAACATCACTCTACACAGCACTCTGCACAACATTGAAAACATCACTCTACATATCACATCATTCTGCACCTCACTCTGCACAACATTGAAAACATCACTCTACACATCACTCTACACAACATTGAAAACATCACTCTACACATCACTCAGCACAACATTGAAAACATCACTCTACACATCACTCTGCACAACATTGAAGACATCACTCTACACATCACTCTACACAACTTTGAAAACATCACTCTGCACTTCACTCTACACAACATTGAAAACATCACTCAACACATCACTCTACACAACATTGAAAACATCACTCTACACAGCACTCTTCACAACATTGAAAACATCACTCTACACCACAATCTACACAACATCGAAAACATCACTCTACACATCAATCTATACAATATTGAAAACATCACTCTACACATCACTCCACACAACATTGAAAACATCACTCTACATATCACTCTGCACAACATTGAACACATCACTCTACACATCACTCTACACAACATTGAAAACATCACTCTACATATCACTCTGCACAACATTGAAAACATCACTATACATATCACATCGCCCTACACATCACTCTACACAGCATTGAAAACATCACTCTACTCATCACCCCACACAACATTGAAAACATCACTCTACATATCACTCTTCACAACATTGAAAACATCACTCTACATATCACATCACTCTACACATCACTCTACACAACATTGTAAACATCACTCCGCACATCACCCTACACAACATTGAAAACATCACTCTACACATCACTCTACATAACATTGATAACATCACTCTACACAACATTGAAAAGATCACTCTACACATCACTATACACAACATTCAAAATATCACTCTACACATCACTCTACACAACATTGAAAACATCACTCTACACATCACTCGACACTACATTGAAAACATCACTCTACCCATCACTCGACACAACATTGTAAACATCACTCTACACATCACTCTGCACACCATTGAAAACAACACTCTACACAGAACTCTACACAACATTGAAAACATCACTCTAATCAACAATCTACACAACATTGAAAACATCACTCTATACATCACTCTACACAACATTGAAAACATCACTCTACACATCAATCTATACAATATTGAAACATCACTGTACACATCACTCCACACAACATTGAAAACATCACTCTACATACCACTCTGCACAACATTGAAAACATCACTCTACACATCACTCTACATAACATTGAAAACATCACTCGACACAACATTGAAAAGATCACTCTACACATCACTTTACACAACATTGAAAATATCACTCTACACATCACTCTGCACAACATACAAAACATCACTCTACATATCACTCTGCACAACATTGAAAACATCACTCTGCATGTCACATCACTCTACACATCACGATGCACAACATTCAAAATATCACTCTACACATCACTCTACACAACATTGAAAACATCACTCTACACATCACTCTACACAACATTGAAAACATCACTCTACGCAGCACTCTACACAACATAGAAAACATCACTCTGCACCTCACTATGCACAACATTGAAAACATCACTCTACACATCACTCTGCACAACATTGAAAACATCACTCTACATATCACTCTACACAACTTTGAAAACATCACTCTACACATCCCTCCACACAAGATTGAAAGCATCACTCAACTCATCACTCTACACAACATTGAAAACATCACTCTGCACATCACTCTACAGAACATTGAAAACAGCACACTAAACAACACTCTACACAACATTGAAAACATCACTCTACACAACATTCAACACAACATTGAAAACATCACTCTACACATCAATCTATACAATATTGAATACATCACTGTACACAACACTCCACACAACATTGAAAACATCACTCTACATATCACTCTGCACAGCATTGAAAACATCACTCTGCACATCACTCCACACAACATTGAAAACATCACTCTACATATCACTCTGCATAACATTGAAAACATCACTATACATATCACATCACTCTGCACATCACTCTACACAGCATTGAAAACATCACTCCACACATCACCCTACACAACATTGAAAACATCACTCTACATATCACTCTGCACAACATTGAAAACATCACTATACATATCAGAATCACTCTACACAACATTGTAAACATCACTCTGCACATCACGCTACACAACATTGAAAACATCACTCTACACATCACTCTACATAACATTGAAAACATCACTCTACGCAACATTGAAAAGATCACTCTACACATCATATACACAACATTCAAAATATCACTCTACACATCACTCTACACAACATTGAAAACATCACTCCACACATCACTCGACACTACATTGAAAGCATCACTCTACACATCACTCGACACAACATTGTAAACATCACTCTACACATCACTCTGCACACAATTGAAAACATCACTCTACACTTCACTCTACACAACATTGAAAAATCACTCTACACAACAATCTACACAACATTGAAAACATCACTCAACACATCACTCTGCTCAACATTGAAAACATCACTCTATACATCACTCCACACAACATTGAAAACATCACTATACATATCACATCACTCTACACATCACTCTACACATCACTCGACACAACATTGAAAACATCACTCTACACATCACTTTACACAACATTGAAAACATCACTCTACACAACATAGAAAACATCATTCTGCACCTCACTCTGCACAACAATGAAAACATCACTCTGCAAATCACTCTGCACAACATTGAAAACATCACTCTACATATCACTCTACACAACTTTGAAAACATCACTCTACACTTCCCTCCACACAAGATTGAAAACATCACTCAACTCATCACTCTAATCAACATTGAAAACATCACTCTGCACATCACTCTACACAAAATTGAAAACATCACTCTAAACAGTACTCTACACAACATTGAAAACATCACTCTACACAACAATCAACACAACATTGAAAACATCACTCTGCACATCAATCTATACAATATTGAAAACATCACTCTACACATCACTCCACACAACATTGTAAACATCACTCAACATATCACTCTGCACAACATTGAAAACATCACTCTACACATCACTCTACACAACATTGAAAACATCACTCTGCACATCACTCTACACAGCATTGAAAACATCACTCTACATATCACTCTGCACAACATTGAAAACATCACTCGACATATCACATCATTCTGCACCTCACTCTGCACAACATTGAAAACATCACTCTACACATCACTCTACACAACATTGAAAACACCACTCTACACATCACTCGGAACAACATTGAAAACATCACTCTACCCATCACTCTACACAACTTTGAAAACATCACTCTGCACTTCACTCTACACAACATTGAAAACATCACTCAACACATCACTCTACACAACATTGAAAACATCACTCTGCACATCACTCTACACAACATTGAAAACATCACTCTACACAGCACTCTGCACAACATTGAAAACATCACTCTACACCACAATCTACACAACATTGAAAACATCACTCTACACATCAATCTATACAATATTGAAAACATCACTCTACACATCACTCCACACAACATTGAAAACATCACTCTGCATATCACTCTGCACAACATTGAAAACATCACTCTACACATCACTCTACACAACATTGTAAACATCACTCTACACATCACTCTGCACAACATTGAAAACATCACTCTACACATCACACTACACAACATTGAAAACACCACTCTACACATCACTCGGAACAACATTGAAAACATCACTCTACCCATCACTCTACACAACTTTGAAAACATCACTCTGCACTTCACTCTACACAACATTGAAAACATCACTCAACACATCACTCTACACAACATTGAAAACATCACTCTGCACATCACTCTACACAACATTGAAAACATCACTCTACACAGCACTCTGCACAACATTGAAAACATCACTCTACACCACAATCTACACAACATTGAAAACATCACTCTACACATCAATCTATACAATATTGAAAACATCACTCTACACATCACTCCACACAACATTGAAAACATCACTCTGCATATCACTCTGCACAACATTGAAAACATCACTCTACACATCACTCTACACAACATTGTAAACATCACTCTACACATCACTCTGCACAACATTGAAAACATCACTCTACACATCACCCCACACAACATTGAAATCACCACTCTACATATCACTCTTCACAACATTGAAAACATAACTCTACATATCACATCACTCTACACAGCATTGTAAACATCACTCTACACATCACTCTGCACAACATTGAAAACATCACTCTACACATCACTCCACACAACATTGAAAACATCACTCTACCCATCACTCTACACAACTTTGAAAACATCACTCTGCACTTCACTCTACACAACATTGAAAACATCACTCTACACATCACTCAGCACAACATTGAAAACATCACTCTACACATCACTCTGCACAACATTGAAGACATCACTCTACACATCACTCTACACAACTTTGAAAACATCACTCTGCACTTCACTCTACACAACATTGAAAACATCACTCAACACATCACTCTACACAACATTGAAAACATCACTCTACACAGCACTCTTCACAACATTGAAAACATCACTCTACACCACAATCTACACAACATTGAAAACATCACTCTACACATCAATCTATACAATATTGAAAACATCACTCTACACATCACTCCACACAACATTGAAAACATCACTCTACATATCACTCTGCACAACATTGAACACATCACTCTACAAATCACTCTATACAACATTGAAAACATCACTCTACATATCACTCTGCACAACATTGAAAACATCACTATACATATCACATCGCCCTACACATCACTCTACACAGCATTGAAAACATCACTCTACTCATCACCCCACACAACATTGAAAACATCACTCTACATATCACTCTTCACAACATTGAAAACATCACTCTACATATCACATCACTCTACACATCACTCTACACAACATTGTAAACATCACTCTGCACATCACCCTACACAACATTGAAAACATCACTCTACACATCACTCTACATAACATTGATAACATCACTCTACACAACATTGAAAAGATCACTCTACACATCACTATACACAACATTCAAAATATCACTCTACACATCACTCTACACAACATTGAAAACATCACTCTACACATCACTCGACACTACATTGAAAACATCACTCTACCCATCACACGACACAACATTGTAAACATCACTCTACACATCACTCTGCACACCATTGAAAACAACACTCTACACAGAACTCTACACAACATTGAAAACATCACTCTAATCAACAATCTACACAACATTGAAAACATCACTCTATACATCACTCTACACAACATTGAAAACATCACTCTACACATCAATCTATACAATATTGAAACATCACTGTACACATCACTCCACACAACATTGAAAACATCACTCTACATACCACTCTGCACAACATTGAAAACATCACTCTACACATCACTCTACATAACATTGAAAACATCACTCGACACAACATTGAAAAGATCACTCTACACATCACTTTACACAACATTGAAAATATCACTCTACACATCACTCTGCACAACATACAAAACATCACTCTACATATCACTCTGCACAACATTGAAAACATCACTCTGCATGTCACATCACTCTACACATCACGATGCACAACATTCAAAATATCACTCTACACATCACTCTACACAACATTGAAAACATCACTCTACACAACATTGAAAACATCACTCTACGCAGCACTCTACACAACATAGAAAACATCACTCTGCACCTCACTATGCACAACATTGAAAACATCACTCTACACATCACTCTGCACAACATTGAAAACATCACTCTACATATCACTCTACACAACTTTGAAAACATCACTCTACACATCCCTCCACACAAGATTGAAAGCATCACTCAACTCATCACTCTACACAACATTGAAAACATCACTCTGCACATCACTCTACAGAACATTGAAAACATCACACTAAACAACACTCTACACAACATTGAAAACATCACTCTACACAACATTCAACACAACATTGAAAACATCACTCTACACATCAATCTATACAATATTGAATACATCACTGTACACAACACTCCACACAACATTGAAAACATCACTCTACATATCACTCTGCACAGCATTGAAAACATCACTCTGCACATCACTCCACACAACATTGAAAACATCACTCTACATATCACTCTGCATAACATTGAAAACATCACTATACATATCACATCACTCTGCACATCACTCTACACAGCATTGAAAACATCACTCCACACATCACCCTACACAACATTGAAAACATCACTCTACATATCACTCTGCACAACATTGAAAACATCACTATACATATCAGAATCACTCTACACAACATTGTAAACATCACTCTGCACATCACGCTACACAACATTGAAAACATCACTCTACACATCACTCTACATAACATTGAAAACATTACTCTACACAACATTGAAAAGATCACTCTACACATCATATACACAACATTCAAAATATCACTCTACACATCACTCTACACAACATTGAAAACATCACTCCACACATCACTCGACACTACATTGAAAGCATCACTCTACACATCACTCGACACAACATTGTAAACATCACTCTACACATCACTCTGCACACAATTGAAAACATCACTCTACACTTCACTCTACACAACATTGAAAAATCACTCTACACAACAATCTACACAACATTGAAAACATCACTCAACACATCACTCTGCTCAACATTGAAAACATCACTCTATACATCACTCCACACAACATTGAAAACATCACTATACATATCACATCACTCTACACATCAATCTACACATCACTCGACACAACATTGAAAACATCACTCTACACATCACTTTACACAACATTGAAAACATCACTCTACACAACATAGAAAACATCATTCTGCACCTCACTCTGCACAACAATGAAAACATCACTCTGCAAATCACTCTGCACAACATTGAAAACATCACTCTACATATCACTCTACACAACTTTGAAAACATCACTCTACACTTCCCTCCACACAAGATTGAAAACATCACTCAACTCATCACTCTAATCAACATTGAAAACATCACTCTGCACATCACTCTACACAAAATTGAAAACATCACTCTAAACAGTACTCTACACAACATTGAAAACATCACTCTACACAACAATCAACACAACATTGAAAACATCACTCTGCACATCAATCTATACAATATTGAAAACATCACTCTACACATCACTCCACACAACATTGCAAACATCACTCTACATATCACTCTGCACAACATTGAAAACATCACTCGACATATCACATCATTCTGCACCTCACTCTGCACAACATTGAAAACATCACTCTACACATCACTCTACACAACATTGAAAACACCACTCTACACATCACTCGGAACAACATTGAAAACATCACTCTACCCATCACTCTACACAACTTTGAAAACATCACTCTGCACTTCACTCTACACAACATTGAAAACATCACTCAACACATCACTCTACACAACATTGAAAACATCACTCTGCACATCACTCTACACAACATTGAAAACATCACTCTACACAGCACTCTGCACAACATTGAAAACATCACTCTACACCACAATCTACACAACATTGAAAACATCACTCTACACATCAATCTATACAATATTGAAAACATCACTCTACACATCACTCCACACAACATTGAAAACATCACTCTGCATATCACTCTGCACAACATTGAAAACATCACTCTACACATCACTCTACACAACATTGTAAACATCACTCTACATATCACTCTTCACAACATTGAAAACATAACTCTACATATCACATCACTCTACACAACATTGTAAACACCACTCTGCACATCACCCTACACAACATTGAAAACATCACTCTACACATCACTCTACATAACATTGATAACATCACTCTACACAACATTGAAATGATCACTCTACACATCACTATACACAACATTCAAAATATCACTCTACACATCACTCTACACAACATTGAAAACATCACTCTACACATCACTCGACACTACATTGAAAACATCACTCTACACATCACTCGACACAACATTGTAAACATCACTCTACACATCACTCTGCACACCATTGAAAACATCACTCTACACTTCACTCTACACAACATTGAAAATATCACTCTACACAACAATCTACACAACATTGAAAACATCACTCAACACATCACTCTACTCAACATTGAAAACATCACTCTACACATCACTCTACACAACATTGAAAACATCACTCTACACAGCACTCTACACAACATTGAAAACATCATTCTACACAACAATCTACACAACTTTGAAAACATCACTCTATACATCACTCTACACAACATTGAAAACATCACTCTACACATCAATCTATACAATATTGAAAACATCACTGTACACATCACTCCACACAACATTGAAAACATCACTCTACATACCACTCTGCACAACATTGAAAACATCACACTACACATCACTCTACACAACATTGAAAACATCACTGTACATATCACTCCGCACAACATTGAAAACATCACTCTGCACATCACCCTACACAACATTGAAAACATCACTCTATACATTACTCTACATAACATTGAAAACATCACTCTACACAACATTGAAAAGATAAGAACATAAGAACATAAGAATTAGGAACAGGAGTAGGCCATCTAGCCCCTCGAGCCTGCTCCGCCATTCAACAAGATCATGGCTGATCTGGCCGTGGACTCAGCTCCACTTACCCGCCCACTCCCCATAACCCTTAATTTCCTTATTGGTTAAAAAATCTATCTATCTGTGATTTGAATACATTCAATGAGCTAGCCTCAACTGCTTCCTTGGGCAGAGAATTACACAGATCCACAACCCTCTGGGAGAAGAAATTCCTTCTCAACTCGGTTTTAAATTGGCTCCCCCGTATTTTGAGGCTGTGCCCCCTAGTTCTAGTCTCCCCGACCAGTGGAAACAACCTCTCTGCCTCTATCTTGTCTATCCCTTTCATTATTTTAAATGTTTCTATAAGATCACCCCTCATCCTTCTGAACTCCAACGAGTAAAGACCCAGTCTACTCAATCTATCATAAGGTAACCCCCTCATCACCAAAATCAGCCTAGTGAATCGTCTCTGTACCCCCTCCAAAGCCAGTATATCCTTCCTTAAGTAAGGTGACCAAAACTGCACACAGTACTCCAGGTGCGGCCTCACCAATACCCTGTACAGTTGCAGCAGGACCTCCCTGCTTTTGTACTCCATCCCTCTCGCAATGAAGGCCAACATTCCATTCGCCTTCCTGATAACCTGCTGCACCTGCAAACTAACTTGCAAAAAGAGTTTCATGCACAAGGACCCCCAGGTCCCTCTGCACCACAGTATGTTGTAATTTCTCCCCATTCAAATAATATTCCCTTTTACTGTTTTTTTTTTCCCCCCAAGGTGGATGACCTCACATTTTCCGACATTGTATTCCATCTGCCAAACCTTAGCCCATTCGCTTAACCTATCTAAATCTCTTTGCAGCCTCTCTGTGTCCTCCACACAACCCGCTTTCCCACGAATCTTTGTGTCATCTGCAAATTTTGTTACCCTGCACTCTGTCCCCTCTTCCAGGTCATCTATGTATATTGTAAACAGTTGTGGTCCCTGCACCGATCCCTGTGGCACACCACTAACCACCGATTTCCAACTCGAAAAGGACCCATTTATCCCGACTCTCTGCTTTGTTAGCCAGCCAATTCTCGATCCATGCTAATACATTTCCTCTGACTCCGCGTACCTTTATCTTCTGCAGTAACCTTTTGTGTGGCACCTTATCGAATGCCCTTTGGCAATCTAAATACACCACCATCCATCGGTACACCTCTATCCACCATGTTCGTTATATCCTCAAAGAATTTCAGTAAATTAGTTAAACATGATTTCCCCTTCATGAATCTATGTTGCGTCTGCTTGTTTGCACTATTCCTATCTAGATGTCCCGCTATTTCTTCCTTAATGATAGCTTCAAGCATTTTCCCCACTACAGATGTTAAACTAACCGGCCTATAGTTACCTACCTTTTGTCTGCCTCCTTTTTTAAACAGAGGCGTTACATTAGCTGCTTTCCAATCTGCTCGTACCTCCCCAGAATCCAGAGAATTTTGGTAGATTATAACAAATGCATCTGCTATAACTTCCATCATCTCTTTTAATACCCTAGGATGCATTTCATCAGGACCAGGGGACTTGTCTACCTTGAGTCCCATTAGCCCCTGTCCAACACTACCCCCCTAGTGATAGTGATTGTCTCAAGGTCCTCCCTTCCCACATTCCTGTGACCAGCAATTTTTGGCATGGTTTTTGAGTCTTCCACTGTGAAGACCGAAGCAAAATAATTGTTTAAGGTCCCAGCCATTTCCACATTTCCCATTATTAAATCCCCCTTCTCATCTTCTAAGGGACCAACATTTACTTTAGTCACTCTTTTCCATTTTATATATCGGTAAAAGCTTTTACTATCTGTTTTTATGTTTTGCGCAAGTTTACTTTCGTAATCTATTTTTACTTTCTTTATTGCTTTCATAGTCATTCTTTGCTGTCGTTTAAAATTTTCCCAATCTTCTAGTTTCCCACTAACCTTGGCCACCTTATACGCATTGGTTTTTAATTCGATACTCTCCATTTCCTTGGTTATCCACAGCTGGTTATCCCTTCTCTTACCGCCCTTCTTTTTCACTGGAATATATTTTTGTTGAGCACTATGAAAGAGCTCCTTAAAAGTCCTCCACTGTTCCTCAATTGTGCCACCGTTTAGTCTGTGTTCCCAGTCTACTTTAGCCAACTCTGCCCTCATCCCACTGTAGTCCCCTTTGTTTAAGCATAGTACGCTCATTTGAGACACTACTTCCTCACCCTCAATCTGTATTACAAATTCAACCATACTGTGATCACTCATTCCGAGAGGATCTTTTACTAGGAGATCGTTTATTATTCCTGTCTCATTACACAGGACCAGATCTAAGATAGCTTGCTCCCTTGTAGGTTCTGTAACATACTGTTCTAAGAAACAATCCCGTATGCATACACACGCCTCCTCCCACCCCTTTTCATCTAAACCCTATCAACGTAATCTTATATTTGTTTCACTCTACACATCACTTTACACAACATTGAAAATATCACTCTGCACATCACTCTGCACAACATACAAAACATCACTCTACATATCACTCTGCACAACATGGAAAACATGACTCTACATGTTACATCACTCTACACATCACTCTACACAACATTGTAAACATCACTCTACACATCACCCTACACAACATTGAAAACATAACTCTACACATCACTCTACACAACATTGAAAACATCACTCTACACAACATTGAAAAGAACACTCTACACATCACGATGCACAACATTCAAAATATCACTCTACACATCACTCGACACAACATTAAAAACATCACTCTACACATCACTCTACACAACATTGAAAACATCACTCTACACAACATAGAAAACAACATTCTGCACCTCACTCTGCACAACAATGAAAACATCACTCTGCACATTACTCTGCACAACATTGAAAACATCACTCTACATATCACTCTACACAACTTTGAAAACATCACTCTACACTTCCCTCCACACAAGATTGAAAACATCACTCAACTCATCACTCTACACAGCATTGAAAACATCACTCTACACATCACCCTACACAACATTGAAAACATCACTCTACATATCACTCTGCACAACATTGAAAACATCACTCGACATATCTCATCATTCTGCACCTCACTCTGCACAACATTGAAAACATCACTCTACACATCACTCTACATAACATTGAAAACATCACTCTACACAACATTGAAAAGTTCACTTTACACATCACTATACACAACATTCAAAATATCACTCTACACATCACTCTACACAACATTGAAAACATCACTCTACACATCACTCCACACTACATTGAAAGCATCACTCTACACATCACTCGACACAACATTGTAAACATCACTCTATACATCACTCTACACAACATTGAAAACATCACTCCACACATCTATCTATACAATATTGAAAACATCACTGTACACATCACTCCACACAACATTGAAAGCATCACTCTACATACCACTCTGCACAACATTGAAAACATCACTCTACACATCACTCTACACAACATTGAAAACATCACTGTACATATCACACCGCACAACATTGAAAACATCACTCTGCACATCACAATACACAACATTGAAAATATCACTCTACACAACATTGAAAAGATCACTCTACACATCACTTTACACAACTTTGAAAATATCACTCTGCACATCACTCTGCACAACATACAAAACATCACTCTACATATCACTCTGCACAACATTGAAAACATGACTCTACATGTTGCATCACTCTACACATCACTCTATACAACATTGAAAACATCACTCTACACATCACTCTACACAACATTGAAAACATCACTCTACACAACATTGAAAAGATCACTCTACACATCACTATGCACAACATTCAAAATATCACTCTACACATCACTCGACACAACATTGAAAACATCACTCTACACATCACTTTACACAACATTGAAAACATCACTCTACACAACATAGAAAACATCATTCTGAACCTCACTCTGCACAACAATGAAAACATCACTCTGCAAATCACTCTGCACAACATTGAAAACATCACTCTACATATCACTCTACACAACTTTGAAAACATCACTCTACACTTCCCTCCACACAAGATTGAAAACATCACTCAACTCATCACTCTAATCAACATTGAAAACATCACTCTGCACATCACTCTACACAACATTGAAAACATCACTCTAAACAGAACTCTACACAACATTGAAAACATCACTCTACACAACAATCAACACAACATTGAAAACATCACTCTACACATCAATCTATACAATATTGAAAACATCACTCTATACATCACTCTACACAACATTGAAAACATCACTCCACACATCTATCTATACAATATTGAAAACATCACTGTACACATCACTCCACACAACATTGAAAGCATCACTCTACATACCACTCTGCACAACATTGAAAACATCACTCTACACATCACTCTACACAACATTGAAAACATCACTGTACATATCACACCGCACAACATTGAAAAAATCACTCTGCACATCACAATACACAACATTGAAAATATCACTCTACACAACATTGAAAAGATCACTCTACACATCACTTTACACAACTTTGAAAATATCACTCTGCACATCACTCTGCACAACATACAAAACATCACTCTACATATCACTCTGCACAACATTGAAAACATGACTCTACATGTTGCATCACTCTACACATCACTCTATACAACATTGAAAACATCACTCTACACATCACTCTACACAACATTGAAAACATCACTCTACACAACATTGAAAAGATCACTCTACACATCACTATGCACAACATTCAAAATATCACTCTACACATCACTCGACACAACATTGAAAACATCACTCTACACATCACTTTACACAACATTGAAAACATCACTCTACACAACATAGAAAACATCATTCTGAACCTCACTCTGCACAACAATGAAAACATCACTCTGCAAATCACTCTGCACAACATTGAAAACATCACTCTACATATCACTCTACACAACTTTGAAAACATCACTCTACACTTCCCTCCACACAAGATTGAAAACATCACTCAACTCATCACTCTAATCAACATTGAAAACATCACTCTGCACATCACTCTACACAACATTGAAAACATCACTCTAAACAGAACTCTACACAACATTGAAAACATCACTCTACACAACAATCAACACAACATTGAAAACATCACTCTACACATCAATCTATACAATATTGAAAACATCACTCTACACATCACTCCACACAACATTGTAAACATCACTCTACATATCACTCTGCACAACATTGAAAACATCACTCTGCACATCACTCTACACAGCATTGAAAACATCACTCTACACATCACCCTGCATAACATTGAAAACATCACTCTACATATCACTCTGCACAACATTGAAAACATCACTCGACATATCACATCATTCTGCACCTCACTCTGCACAACATTGAAAACATCACTCTACACATCACTCTACACAACATTGAAAACGCCAATCTACACATCACTCGGAACATCATTGAAAACATCACTCTACCCATCACTCTACACAACTTTGAAAACATCACTCTGCACTTCCCTCTACACAACATTGAAAACATCACTCAACACATCACTCTACACAACATTGAAAACATCACTCTGCACATCACTCTACACAACATTGAAAACATCACTCTACACAGCACTCTGCACAACATTGAAAACATCACTCTACACCACAATCTACACAACATTGAAAACATCACTCTACACATCAATCTATACAATATTGAAAACATCACTCTACACATCACTCCACACAACATTGAAAACATCACTCTGCATATCACTCTGCACAACATTGAAAACATCACTCTACACATCACTCTACACAACATTGAAAACATCACTGTACATATCACTCCGCACAACATTGAAAACATCACTCTGCACATCACCCTACACAACATTGAAAACATCACTCTACACATCACTCTACATAACATTGAAAACATCACTCTACACAACATTGAAAAGATCACTCTACACATCACTTTATACAACATTGAAAATATCACTCTACACATCACTCTGCACAACATACAAAACATCACTCTACATATCACTCTGCACAACATTGAAAACATCACTCTACATGTCACATCACTGTACACATCACTATGCACAACATTCAAAATATCACTCTACACATCACTCTACACAACATTGAAAACATCACTCTACACATCACTCTACACAACATTGAAAACATCACTCTACACATCACTCTACACAACATAGAAAACATCAATCTGCACCTCACTCTGCACAACAATGAAAACATCACTCTGCACATCACTCTGCACAACATTGAAAACATCACTCTACACATCACTCTACACAACTTTGAAAACATCACTCTGCACTTCACTCTACACAACATTGAAAACATCACTCTACACATCACTCTGCACAACATTGAAAACATCACTCTACATATCACATCATTCTGCACCTCACTCTGCACAACATTGAAAACATCACTCTACACATCACTCTACACAACATTGAAAACATCACTCTACACATCACTCAGCACAACATTGAAAACATCACTCTACATATCACTCTGCACAACATTGAAGAAGACATCACTCTACACATCACTCTACACAACATTGAAAACTTCACTCTACACATCACTCTTCACAACATTGAAAACATCACTCTACACATCACTCTACACCATTGTAAACATCACTCTACACATCACTCTACACACCATTGAAAACATCACTCTACACATCACTCTACACAACACTGAAAACATCACTCAACACATCACTCTACACAACATTGAAAACATCACTCTACACATCACTCTACACAACATTGAAAACATGAATCTACACATCACTCTACAGAATATTGAAAACATCACACTACACATCACTCTACACAACATTGAAAACATCACTCTATATATCACTCTACAGAACATTGAAAATATCACTCTACACATCATTCTCCACAACATTGAAATATCACGCTACACATCACTCTGCACAACATTGAAAACATCACTCTACAGATCACTCTACACAACATTGAAAAAATCACTCTACACATCACTCTATATAACATAGAAAACATCACTCTACATATCACTCTGCAGAACATTGAAAACAACACTATACATATCACATCACTCTACACATCAATCTACACAACATTAAAACATCACTCTACACATCACTCTATACAACATTGAAAACAACACTCTATACATCACTCGACACAACATTGAAAAAATCACTCGACACATCACTCTACACAACATTGTAGACATCACTCCACACATCACTCTACACACCATTGAAAACATCACTCTACACATCACTCTACACAACACTGACAACATCACTCAACACTTCTCTCTAAACAACATTGAAAGCATCAATCTACACATCACTCTACAGAACATTGAAAACATCACTCTACACATCACTCGACACAACATTGTAAACATCACTCTACACATCACTCTGCACAACATTGAAAACATCACTATACACTTCACTCTACACAACATTGAAAACATCACTCTACACAACAATCTACACAACATTGAAAACATCAATCTACACATCACTCTGCAGAATATTGAAAACATCACTCTACACATCACTCTACACAACATTGAAAACATCACTCTATACATCATTCGGCACAATATTGAAAATATCACTCTACACATCACTCTGTACAACATTGAAAAATATCACTCTACACATCATTCTACACAACATTGTAAACATCACTCTACACATGACTCTACACAACATTGAAAATATCACTCTGTACCCCACTCTGCACAACATTGAATACATCACTCCATACATCACTCTACATAACATTGAAAACATCACTCTACACATCACTCTCCACAACATTTAAATATCACGCTACACATCACTCTACACAACATTGAAATCATCACTCTACAGATCACTCTGCACAACATTGAAAACATCACTCTGCAAATCACTCTACACAACATTGAAAACATCACTCTACACAGCACTCTTCACAACATTGAAAACATCACTCTACACCACAATCTACACAACATTGAAAACATCACTCTACACATCAATCTATACAATATTGAAAACATCACTCCACGCATCACTCCACACAACATTGAAAACATCACTCTACATATCACTCTGCACAACATTGAAAACATCACTCTACACATCACTCTACACAACATTGAAAACATCACTCTACATATCACTCTGCACAACATTGAAAACATCACTATACATATCACATCACCCTACACATCACTCTACACAGCATTGAAAACATCACTCTACTCATCACCCCACACAACATTGAAAACATCACTCTACATATCACTTTTCACATTGAATACATCACTCTACATATCACATCACTCTACACATCACTCTACACAACATTGTAAACATCACTCTGGACATCACCCTACACAACATTGAAAACATCACTCTACACATCACTCTACATAACATTGATAACATCACTCTACACAATATTGAAAAGATCACTCTACACATCACTATACACAACATTCAAAATATCACTCTACACATCACTCTACACAACATTTTAAACATCACTCTACACATCACTCGACACTACATTGAAAACATCACTGTACACATCACTCGACACAACATTGTAAACATCACTCTACACATCACTCTGCAGACCATTGAAAACAACACTCTACACTTCACTCTACACAACATTGAAAACATCACTCTACACAACAATCTACACAACATTGAAAACATCACTCAACACATCACTCTACTCAACATTGAAAACATCACTCTACACATCACTCTACACAACATTGAAAACATCACTCTACACAGCACTCTACACAACATTGAAAACATCACTCTACACAACAATCTACACAACATTGAACATATCACTCTATACATCACCCCACACAACATTGAAAACATCACTCTACATATAACTCTGCACAACATTGAAAACATCACTCTACATATCACATCACTCTACATATCACATCACTCTACACACCACTCAACACAACATTGAAAACATCACTCTACACATAACTCTGCACAACATTGTAAACATCACTCTACACATCACTCTGCACAACATTGAAAACATCACTCGACACATCACTCTACACAACATTGAAAACATCACTCTACACATCACTCTACACAGCATTGAAACCATCACTCTACACATCACTCGACACAACATTGAAAACATCACTCTACACATCACTCTATACAACATAGAAAATATCACTCTGCACCTCACTCTGCACAACATTCAAAAAAAAACTCTACACATCACTCTTCACAACATTGACAACATCACTCTACACATCACTCAGCTAACATTGAAAACATCACTCTACTCATCACTCTGCACAACATTGAAAACATCACTCAACACATCACTCTACACAACTTTGAAAACAGCACTCTACACTTGACTCTACACAACATTGAAAAAAACACTCTGTACCTCATTCTGCACAACATTGAAAACATCACTCTACACATCACTCTACAGAACATTGAATCCATCACTCTACACATCACTCTCCACAACATTGAAATATCACGCTACACATCACTCTGCACAACATTGAAAACATCACTCTACACATCACTCTGCACAACATTGAAAACATCACTCTACACAAAATTGAAAACATCACTCTACACATCACTCTACACAACATTTAAAACATCACTCTACACATCACTCTATACAACATGGAAAACATCACTCTGCACCTTACTCTGCACAACATTGAAAACATCACTGTACACATCACTCTGCACAACATTGGACACTTCACTCTACGTATCACTCTGCACAACATTGAAAACATTACTCTACACATCACATCACTCTACACATCACTCTACACAACATTGAAAACTTCACTCTACACATCACTCTTCACAACTTTGAAAACATCACTCTACACATCACTCTACACCATTGTAAACATCACTCTACACATCACTCTACACACCATTGAAAACATCACTCTACACATCACTCTACACAACACAGAAAACATCACTCAACACATCACTCTACACAACATTGAAAACATCAATCTACACATCACTCTACACAACATTGAAAACATGAATCTACACATCACTCTACAGAATATTGAAAACATCACTGTACACATCACTCCACACAACATTGAAATCATCACTCGACATACCACTCTGCACAACATTGAAAACATCACTGTACATATCACTCCGCACAACATTGAAAACATCACTCTGCACATCACCCTACACAACATTGAAAACATCACTCTACACATCACTCTACATAACATTGAAAAAATCACTCTACACCACATTGAAAAGATCACTCTACACATCACTTTACACAACATTGAAAATATCACTCTACACATCACTCTGCTCAACATACAAAACATCAATCTACATATCACTCTGCACAACATTGAAAACATCACTCTACATGTCACATCATTCTACACATCACTATGCACAACATTCAAAATATCACTCTACACAACATTGAAAACATCACTCTACACATCACTCTACACAACATTGAAAACATCAATCTACACAGCACTCTACACAACATAGAAAACATCACTCTGCACCTCACTCTGCACAACATTGAAAACATCACTCAACACATCACTCTACACAACATTGAAAACATCACTCTGCACATCACTCTACACAACATTGAAAACATCACACTAAACAGCACTCTACACAACATTGAAAACCTCACTCTACACAACAATCAACACAACATTGAAAACATCACTCTACACATCAATCTATACAATATTGAATACATCACTCTACACATCACACCACACAACATTGAAAACATCACTCTACATATCACTCTGCACAACATTGAAAACATCACTCTACACATCACTCTACACAACATTGAAAACATCACTCTACATATCACTCTGCATAACATTGAAAACATCACTATACATATCACATCACTCTGCACATCACTCTACACAGCATTGAAAACATCACTCTACACATCACCCTACACAACATTGAAAACATCACTCTACATATCACTTTGCCCAACATTGAAAACATCACTCTACATGTCACATCATTCTGCACCTCACTCTGCACAACATTGAAAACGTCACTCTACACATCACTCTACACAACATTGAAAACATCACTCTACACATCACTCAGCACAACATTGAAAACATCACTCTACACATCACTCTGCATAACATTGAAAACATCACTCTACACATCACTCTACACAACTTTGAAAACATCACTCTGCACTTCACTCTACACAACATTGAAAACATCACTCAACACATCACTCTACACAACATTGAAAACATCACTCTGCACATCACTCTACACAACATTGAAAACATCACTCTACACAGCACTCTTCACAACATTGAAAACATCACTCTGCACCACAATCTACACAAAATTGAAAACATCACTCTACACATCAATCTATACAATATTGAAAACATCACTTTACACATCACTCCACACAACATTGAAAACATCACTCTACATATCACTCTGCACAACATTGAAAACATCACACTACACATCACTCTACACAGCATTGAAAACATCACTCTACATATCACTCTGCACAACATTGAAAACATCACTATACATATCACATCACTCTACACATCACTCTACACAGCATTGAAAACATCACTCTACACATCACTCGACACAACATTGAAAACATCACTCTACACATCACTCTACACAACACTGAAAACATCACTTTACACATCACTCCACACAACATTGAAAACATCACTCTACATATCACTCTGCACAACATTGGAAACATCACTCAACACAACACTCTACACAACATTGAAAACATCACTCTACACATCACTCTACACAACACTGAAAACATCACTTTACACATCACTCCACACAACATTGAAAACATCACTCTACATATCACTCTGCACAACATTGAAAACATCACTCTACACATCACTCTACACAACATTGAAAACATCACTCTACATATCACTCTGCACAACATTGAAAACATCACCATACATATCACATCACTCTACACATCACTCTACACAGCATTTAAAACATCACTCTACACATCACCCCACACAACATTGAAAACATCACTCTACATATAACTCTGCACAACATTGAAAACATCACTCTACATATCACATCACTCTACATATCACATCACTCTACACACCACTCAACACAACATTGAAAACATCACTCTACACATAACTCTGCACAACATTGTAAACATCACTCTACACATCACTCTGCACAACATTGAAAACATCACTCGACACATCACTCTACTCAACATTGAAAACATCACTCTACACATCACTCTACACAGCATTGAAACCATCACTCTACACATCACTCGACACAAGATTGAAAACATCACTCTACACATCACTCTATACAACATAGAAAATATCACTCTGCACCTCACTCTGCACAACATTGAAAACATCACTCTACACATCACTCTTCACAACATTGAAAACATCACTCTACACATCACTCAGCTAACATTGAAAACATCACTCTACTCATCACTCTGCACAACATTGAAAACATCACTGAACACATCACTCTACACAACTTTGAAAACAGCACTCTACACTTGACTCTACACAACATTGAAAAAAACACTCTGTACCTCATTCTGCACAACATTGAAAACATCACTCTACACATCACTCTACAGAACATTGAATCCATCACTCTACACATCACTCTCCACAACATTGAAATATCACGCTACACATCACTCTGCACAACATTGAAAACATCACTCTACACATCACTCTGCACAACATTGAAAACATCACTCTACACAAAATTGAAAACATCACTCTACACATCACTCTACACAACATTTAAACATCACTCTACACATCACTCTATACAACATGGAATACATCACTCTGCACCTTACTCTACACAACATTGAAAACATCACTGTACACATCACTCTGCACAACATTGGAAACTTCACTCTACGTATCACTCTGCACAACATTGAAAACATCACTCTACACATCACTCTGCACAACATTGAAAACATCACTCTACACAAAATTGAAAACATCACTCTACACATCACTCTACACAACATTTAAAACATCACTCTACACATCACTCTACACAACATTGAAAACATGAATCTACACATCACTCTACAGAATATTGAAAACATCACACTACACATCACTCTACACAACATTGAAAACATCACTCTATATATCACTCTACAGAACATTGAAAATATCACTCTACACATCATTCTCCACAACATTGAAATATCACGCTACACATCACTCTACACAACATTGAAAACATCACTCTACACATCAGTCTATACAATATTGAAAACATCACTGTACACATCACTCCACACAACATTGAAATCATCACTCGACATACCACTCTGCACAACATTGAAAACATCACTGTACATATCACTCCGCACAACATTGAAAACATCACTCTGCACATCACCCTACACAACATTGAAAACATCACTCTACACATCACTCTACATAACATTGAAAAAATCACTCTACACCACATTGAAAAGATCACTCTACACATCACTTTACACAACATTGAAAATATCACTCTACACATCACTCTGCTCAACATACAAAACATCAATCTACATATCACTCTGCACAACATTGAAAACATCACTCTACATGTCACATCATTCTACACATCACTATGCACAACATTCAAAATATCACTCTACACAACATTGAAAACATCACTCTACACATCACTCTACACAACATTGAAAACATCAATCTACACAGCACTCTACACAACATAGAAAACATCACTCTGCACCTCACTCTGCACAACATTGAAAACATCACTCAACACATCACTCTACACAACATTGAAAACATCACTCTGCACATCACTCTACACAACATTGAAAACATCACACTAAACAGCACTCTACACAACATTGAAAACCTCACTCTACACAACAATCAACACAACATTGAAAACATCACTCTACACATCAATCTATACAATATTGAATACATCACTCTACACATCACACCACACAACATTGAAAACATCACTCTACATATCACTCTGCACAACATTGAAAACATCACTCTACACATCACTCTACACAACATTGAAAACATCACTCTACATATCACTCTGCATAACATTGAAAACATCACTATACATATCACATCACTCTGCACATCACTCTACACAGCATTGAAAACATCACTCTACACATCACCCTACACAACATTGAAAACATCACTCTACATATCACTTTGCCCAACATTGAAAACATCACTCTACATGTCACATCATTCTGCACCTCACTCTGCACAACATTGAAAACGTCACTCTACACATCACTCTACACAACATTGAAAACATCACTCTACACATCACTCAGCACAACATTGAAAACATCACTCTACACATCACTCTGCATAACATTGAAAACATCACTCTACACATCACTCTACACAACTTTGAAAACATCACTCTGCACTTCACTCTACACAACATTGAAAACATCACTCAACACATCACTCTACACAACATTGAAAACATCACTCTGCACATCACTCTACACAACATTGAAAACATCACTCTACACAGCACTCTTCACAACATTGAAAACATCACTCTGCACCACAATCTACACAAAATTGAAAACATCACTCTACACATCAATCTATACAATATTGAAAACATCACTTTACACATCACTCCACACAACATTGAAAACATCACTCTACATATCACTCTGCACAACATTGAAAACATCACACTACACATCACTCTACACAGCATTGAAAACATCACTCTACATATCACTCTGCACAACATTGAAAACATCACTATACATATCACATCACTCTACACATCACTCTACACAGCATTGAAAACATCACTCTACACATCACTCGACACAACATTGAAAACATCACTCTACACATCACTCTACACAACACTGAAAACATCACTTTACACATCACTCCACACAACATTGAAAACATCACTCTACATATCACTCTGCACAACATTGGAAACATCACTCAACACAACACTCTACACAACATTGAAAACATCACTCTACACATCACTCTACACAACACTGAAAACATCACTTTACACATCACTCCACACAACATTGAAAACATCACTCTACATATCACTCTGCACAACATTGAAAACATCACTCTACACATCACTCTACACAACATTGAAAACATCACTCTACATATCACTCTGCACAACATTGAAAACATCACCATACATATCACATCACTCTACACATCACTCTACACAGCATTTAAAACATCACTCTACACATCACCCCACACAACATTGAAAACATCACTCTACATATAACTCTGCACAACATTGAAAACATCACTCTACATATCACATCACTCTACATATCACATCACTCTACACACCACTCAACACAACATTGAAAACATCACTCTACACATAACTCTGCACAACATTGTAAACATCACTCTACACATCACTCTGCACAACATTGAAAACATCACTCGACACATCACTCTACTCAACATTGAAAACATCACTCTACACATCACTCTACACAGCATTGAAACCATCACTCTACACATCACTCGACACAAGATTGAAAACATCACTCTACACATCACTCTATACAACATAGAAAATATCACTCTGCACCTCACTCTGCACAACATTGAAAACATCACTCTACACATCACTCTTCACAACATTGAAAACATCACTCTACACATCACTCAGCTAACATTGAAAACATCACTCTACTCATCACTCTGCACAACATTGAAAACATCACTGAACACATCACTCTACACAACTTTGAAAACAGCACTCTACACTTGACTCTACACAACATTGAAAAAAACACTCTGTACCTCATTCTGCACAACATTGAAAACATCACTCTACACATCACTCTACAGAACATTGAATCCATCACTCTACACATCACTCTCCACAACATTGAAATATCACGCTACACATCACTCTGCACAACATTGAAAACATCACTCTACACATCACTCTGCACAACATTGAAAACATCACTCTACACAAAATTGAAAACATCACTCTACACATCACTCTACACAACATTTAAACATCACTCTACACATCACTCTATACAACATGGAATACATCACTCTGCACCTTACTCTACACAACATTGAAAACATCACTGTACACATCACTCTGCACAACATTGGAAACTTCACTCTACGTATCACTCTGCACAACATTGAAAACATTACTCTACACATCACATCACTCTACACATCACTCTACACAACATTGAAAACTTCACTCTACACATCACTCTTCACAACATTGAAAACATCACTCTACACATCACTCTACACCATTGTAAACATCACTCTACACATCACTCTACACACCATTGAAAACATCACTCTACACATCACTCTACACAACACTGAAAACATCACTCAACACATCACTCTACACAACATTGAAAACATCACTCTACACATCACTCTACACAACATTGAAAACATGAATCTACACATCACTCTACAGAATATTGAAAACATCACACTACACATCACTCTACACAACATTGAAAACATCACTCTATATATCACTCTACAGAACATTGAAAATATCACTCTACACATCATTCTCCACAACATTGAAATATCACGCTACACATCACTCTGCACAACATTGAAAACATCACTCTACAGATCACTCTACACAACATTGAAAACATCACTCTACACATCACTCTATATAACATAGAAAACATCACTCTACATATCACTCTGCAGAACATTGTAAACAACACTATACATATCACATCACTCTACACATCAATCTACACAACATTAAAACATCACTCTACACATCACTCTACACAACATTGAAAACAACACTCTATACATCACTCGACACAACATTGAAAAAATCACTCGACACATCACTCTACACAACATTGTAGACATCACTCCACACATCACTCTACACACCATTGAAAACATCACTCTACACATCACTCTACACAACACTGACAACATCACTCAACACTTCTCTCTAAACAACATTGAAAGCATCAATCTACACATCACTCTACAGAACATTGAAAACATCACTCTACACATCACTCGACACAACATTGTAAACATCACTCTACACATCACTCTGCACAACATTGAAAACATCACTATACACTTCACTCTACACAACATTGAAAACATCACTCTACACAACAATCTACACAACATTGAAAACATCAATCTACACATCACTCTGCAGAATATTGAAAACATCACTCTACACATCACTCTACACAACATTGAAAACATCACTCTATACATCACTCGGCACAATATTGAAAATATCACTCTACACATCACTCTGTACAACATTGAAAAATATCACTCTACACATCACTCGACACAACATTGAAAACATCACTCTACACATCACTCTACACAACGCTGAAAACATCACTTTACACATCACTCCACACAACATTGAAAACATCACTCTACATATCACTCTGCACAACATTGGAAACATCACTCAACACAACACTCTACACAACATTGAAAACATCACTCTACACATCACTCTACACAACACTGAAAACATCACTTTACACATCACTCCACACAACATTGAAAACATCACTCTACATATCACTCTGCACAACATTGAAAACATCACTCTACACATCACTCTACACAACATTGAAAACATCACTCTACATATCACTCTGCACAACATTGAAAACATCACCATACATATCACATCACTCTACACATCACTCTACACAGCATTTAAAACATCACTCTACACATCACCCCACACAACATTGAAAACATCACTCTACATATAACTCTGCACAACATTGAAAACATCACTCTACATATCACATCACTCTACATATCACATCACTCTACACACCACTCAACACAACATTGAAAACATCACTCTACACATAACTCTGCACAACATTGTAAACATCACTCTACACATCACTCTGCACAACATTGAAAACATCACTCGACACATCACTCTACACAGCATTGAAACCATCACTCTACACATCACTCGACACAAGATTGAAAACATCACTCTACACATCACTCTATACAACATAGAAAATATCACTCTGCACCTCACTCTGCACAACATTGAAAACATCACTCTACACATCACTCTTCACAACATTGAAAACATCACTCTACACATCACTCAGCTAACATTGAAAACATCACTCTACTCATCACTCTGCACAACATTGAAAACATCACTGAACACATCACTCTACACAACTTTGAAAACAGCACTCTACACTTGACTCTACACAACATTGAAAAAAACACTCTGTACCTCATTCTGCACAACATTGAAAACATCACTCTACACATCACTCTACAGAACATTGAATCCATCACTCTACACATCACTCTCCACAACATTGAAATATCACGCTACACATCACTCTGCACAACATTGAAAACATCACTCTACACATCACTCTGCACAACATTGAAAACATCACTCTACACAAAATTGAAAACATCACTCTACACATCACTCTACACAACATTTAAACATCACTCTACACATCACTCTATACAACATGGAATACATCACTCTGCACCTTACTCTACACAACATTGAAAACATCACTGTACACATCACTCTGCACAACATTGGAAACTTCACTCTACGTATCACTCTGCACAACATTGAAAACATTACTCTACACATCACATCACTCTACACATCACTCTACACAACATTGAAAACTTCACTCTACACATCACTCTTCACAACATTGAAAACATCACTCTACACATCACTCTACACCATTGTAAACATCACTCTACACATCACTCTACACACCATTGAAAACATCACTCTACACATCACTCTACACAACACTGAAAACATCACTCAACACATCACTCTACACAACATTGAAAACATCACTCTACACATCACTCTACACAACATTGAAAACATGAATCTACACATCACTCTACAGAATATTGAAAACATCACACTACACATCACTCTACACAACATTGAAAACATCACTCTATATATCACTCTACAGAACATTGAAAATATCACTCTACACATCATTCTCCACAACATTGAAATATCACGCTACACATCACTCTGCACAACATTGAAAACATCACTCTACAGATCACTCTACACAACATTGAAAACATCACTCTACACATCACTCTATATAACATAGAAAACATCACTCTACATATCACTCTGCAGAACATTGTAAACAACACTATACATATCACATCACTCTACACATCAATCTACACAACATTAAAACATCACTCTACACATCACTCTACACAACATTGAAAACAACACTCTATACATCACTCGACACAACATTGAAAAAATCACTCGACACATCACTCTACACAACATTGTAGACATCACTCCACACATCACTCTACACACCATTGAAAACATCACTCTACACATCACTCTACACAACACTGACAACATCACTCAACACTTCTCTCTAAACAACATTGAAAGCATCAATCTACACATCACTCTACAGAACATTGAAAACATCACTCTACACATCACTCGACACAACATTGTAAACATCACTCTACACATCACTCTGCACAACATTGAAAACATCACTATACACTTCACTCTACACAACATTGAAAACATCACTCTACACAACAATCTACACAACATTGAAAACATCAATCTACACATCACTCTGCAGAATATTGAAAACATCACTCTACACATCACTCTACACAACATTGAAAACATCACTCTATACATCACTCGGCACAATATTGAAAATATCACTCTACACATCACTCTGTACAACATTGAAAAATATCACTCTACACATCACTCTACACAACATTGTAAACATCACTCTACACATGACTCTACACAACATTGAAAATATCACTCTGTACCCCACTCTGCACAACATTGAATACATCACTCCATACATCACTCTACATAACATTGAAAACATCACTCTACACATCACTCTCCACAACATTTAAATATCACGCTACACATCACTCTACACAACATTGAAATCATCACTCTACAGATCACTCTGCACAACATTGAAAACATCACTCTACACTTCACTTTACACAACATTGAAAACATCACTCGACACATCACTCTACACAACATTGAAAACATCACTCTACACATCACTCTACACAACATTGAAACCTCACTCTACACATCACTCGACACAACATTGAAAACATCACTCTACACATCACTCTATACAACATAGAAAATATCACTCTGCACCTCACTCTGCACAACATTGAAAACATCACTCTACACATCACTCTTCACAACATTGAAAACATCACTCTACACATCACTCAGCTAACATTGAAAACATCACTCTACACATCACTGTGCACAACATTGAAAACATCACTCCACACATCACTCTACACAACTTTGAAAACAGCACTCTACACTTGACTCTACACAACATTGAAAAAAACACTCTGTACCTCATTCTGCACAACATTGAAAACATCACTCTAAACATCACTCTACAGAACATTGAAAACATCACTCTACACATCACTCTATACAACATGGAATACATCACTCTGCACATCACTCTGTATAACATTGAAAACATCACTGTACACATCACTCTGCACAACATTGGAAACTTCACTCTACGTATCACTCTGCACAACATTGAAAACATCACTCTACACATCACTCTACACCATTGTAAACATCACTCTACACATCACTCTACACACCACTGAAAACATCACTCTACACATCACTCTACACAACACTGAAAACATCACTCAACACATCACTCTACACAACATTGAAAACATCACTCTACACATCACTCTACACAACATTGAAAACATCAATCTGCACATCACTCTACAGATTATTGAAAACATCACTCTACACAACATTGACAACATCACTCAATACATCACTCTACACAGCATTGAAAACATCACTCTACACATCACTCTACACAACATTGTAAACATCACTCTACACATGACTCTACACAACATTGACAAAATCACTCTGTCCATCATTCTGCACAACATTGAAAACATCACTCTGCACATCACTCTACAGAACATTGAAAACATCACTCTACACAACATTGAAATATCACGCTACACATCACTCTGCACAACATTGAAAACATCACTCTACACATCACTCTGCACAACATAGAAAACATCACTCTACACATCACTATATACAACATAGAAAACATTACTCTGCACCTCACGCTGCACAGCCTTGAAAACATCGCTGTACACATCACTCTGCACAACATTGGAAACTTCACTCCACGTATCACTCTGCACAACATTGAAAACATTACTTTACACATCACATCACTCTACTCATCACTCTACACAACAGTGAAAACATCACTCTACACATCACTCTACACAACATTGAAAACATCACTCTACACTTCACTCTACACAACATTGAAAACATCACTCTACACTACATTGAAAACATCACTCTACACATGACTCTACACAACACTGAAAACATCACTCTCTACATCACTCGACACAACATTGAAAAATTCACTCTACACATCACTCCACACAACATTGAAAACAACACTCTACAAATCACTCTACACAACACTGAAAACTTCACTCAACACATCACTCTACACAACTTTGAAAACATCACTCTACACATCACTCTACAGAATATTGAAAACATCACTCTACACATCACTCTACACAACATTGAAAACATCACTCTACACATCACTCGACGCAACATTGAAAACATCGCTCTACACATCAATCTATACGATTTTGAAAACATCACTCTACACATCACGCCACACAACATTGAAATATCACGCTACACATCACTCTGCACAACATCGAAAACATCACTCTACACATCACTCTTACAGCATTGAAAACATCACTCTACACATCACTCTACACAACATTGAAAACATCACTCTACACATCACTCCACACAACATTGAAAACATCATTCTACATATCACTCTGCACAACATTGAAAACATCACTCTACACATCACTCTACACAACATTGAAAACATCACTCTACACTTCACTCTACACAACATTGAAAACATCACTCTACACTACATTGAAATCATCTCTCTACACATCACTCTACAAAAGATTGAAAACAACACTCTATATATCACTCGACACAACATTGTAAAAATCACTCTACACATCACTCTACACACCATTGAAAACATCACTCTACACATCACTCTACACAACACTGAAAACATCACTCAACACATCACTCTAGACAACATTGAAAACATCACTCTACACATCACTCTAAACAACATTGAAAACATCAATCTACACATCACTCTACACAACATTGAAAAAATCACTCTACACATCACTCTACACAACATTGTAAACATCACTCCACACATGACTCTACACAACATTGAAAAAATCACTCTGTACATCATTCTGCACAACACTGAAAACATCACTCTGCACATCACTCTACAGAACATTGAAAACATCACTCTATACATCACACTCCACAACATTGAAATATCACGCTACACATCACTCTGCACAACATTGAAAACATCACTCTACACATCACTGTATACAACATAGAAAACATCACTCTGCACCTCACTCTACAGAACATTGAAAACATCACTGTACACATCACTCTGCACAATATTGGAAACTTCACTCTACGTATCACCCTGCACAACATTGAAAACATTACTCTTCACATCACATCACTCTACACATCACTCTACACAACATTGAACACATCACTCTACACATCACTCCACACAACATTGAAAACATCACTCTACACTTCACTCTACACAACATTGAAATCATCACTCTGCACTACATTGAAAACATCACTCTACACATGACTCTACACAACATTGAAAACATCACTCTACACATCACTCTACACAACATTGAAAACATCACTCTATACATCACTCTACACAACATTGAAAACATCAGGCTACACATCACTCTACACATCATTGAAAACATCACTCTACACTTCACTCTGCACAACATTGAAATCATCACTCTACACTACATTGAAAACATCACTCTACACATGACACTGCACAACATTGAAAACATCACTCTACACATCACTCTACACAACATTGAAAACATCACTCTATACATCACTCTACACAACATTGAAAAAAATCACTCTACACATAACTCGACACAACATTGTAAACATCACTCTGCACATGAGTCTACACAACATTGAGAAAATCACTCTCTCTACATCATTCTGCACAACATAGAAAACATCACTCCACACATCACTCTCCACAACATTGAAATATCACGCGACACATCACTCTACGCAACATTGAAAACATCACTCTACACATCAATCTATACGGTATTGAAAACATCACTCTACACATCACGCCACACAACATTGAAATATCACGCTACACATCACTCTGCACAACATCGAAAACATCACTCTACACATCACTCTTCACAACATTGAAAACATCACTCTACACATCACTCTACACAACATTGAAAACATCACTCTACACATCACTCCACACAACATTGAAAACATCATTCTACATATCACTCTGCACAACATTGAAAACATCACTCTACACATCACTCTACACAACATTGAAAACATCACTCTACACTTCACTCTACACAACATTGAAAACATCACTCTACACTACATTGAAAACATCTCTCTACACATCACTCTACACAAGATTGAAAACAACACTCTATGCATCACTCGACACAACATTGAAAAAATCACTCTACACATCACTCTACACACCATTGAAAACATCACTCTACACATCACTCTACACAACACTGAAAACATCACTCAACACATCACTCTATACAACATTGAAAACATCACACTACACATCACTCTACACAACATTGAAAACATCAATCTGCACATCACTCTACAGATTATTGAAAACATCACTCTACACAACATTGAAAACATCACTCAATACATCACTCTACACAGCATTGAAAACATCACTCTACACATCACTCTACACAACATTGTAAACATCACTCTACACATGACTCTACACAACATTGACAAAATCACTCTGTCCATCATTCTGCACAACATTGAAAACATCACTCTGCACATCACTCTACAGAACTTTGAAAACATCACTCTACACATCACTCTCCACAACATTGAAATATCACGCTACACATCACTCTGCACAACATTGAAAACATCACTCTACACATCACTCTGCACAACATAGAAAACATCACTCTACACATCACTATATACAACATAGAAAACATCACTCTGCACCTCACTCTGCACAACCTTGAAAACATCGCTGTACACATCACTCTGCACAACATTGGAAACTTCACTCTACGTATCACTCTGCACAACATTGAAAACATTACTTTACACATCACATCACTCTACTCATCACTCTACACAACATTGAAAACATCACTCTACACATCACTCTACACAACATTGAAAACATCACTCTACACTTCACTCTACACAACATTGAAAACATCACTCTACACATCACTCTACACAACATTGAAAAAAACACTCTACACATGACTCTACACAACATTGAAAACATCACTCTCTACATCACTCGACACAACATTGAAAAATTCACTCTACACATCACTCCACACAACATTGAAAACAACACTCTACAAATCACTCTACACAACACTGAAAACATCACTCAACACATCACTCTACACAACTTTGAAAACATCACTCTACACATCACTCTACAGAATATTGAAAACATCACTCTACACATCACTCTACACAACATTGAAAACATCACTCTACACATCACTCGACGCAACATTGAAAACATCGCTCTACACATCAATCTATACGATTTTGAAAACATCACTCTACACATCACGCCACACAACATTGAAATATCACGCTACACATCACTCTGCACAACATCGAAAACATCACTCTACACATCACTCTTCACAGCATTGAAAACATCACTCTACACATCACTCTACACAACATTGAAAACATCACTCTACACATCACTCTACACAACATTGAAAACATCACTCTACACTTCACTCTACACAACATTGAAAACATCACTCTACACTACATTGAAAACATCTCTCTACACATCACTCTACAAAAGATTGAAAACAACACTCTATACATCACTCGACACAACATTGAAAAAATCACTCTACACATCACTCTACACACCATTGAAAACATCACTCTACACATCACTCTACACAACACTGAAAACATCACTCAACACATCACTCTATACAACATTGAAAACATCACTCTACACATCACTCTACACAACATTGAAAACATCAATCTGCACATCACTCTACAGATTATTGAAAACATAACTCTACACAGCATTGAAAACATCACTCTATACATCACTCTACACAACATTGAAAACATCACTCTACACATGACTCGACACAACATTGTAAACATCACTCTGCACATCACTCCACACAACATTGAAAACATCATTCTACATATCACTCTGCACAACATTGAAAACATCACTCTACACATCACTCTACACAAAATTGAAAACATCACTCTACACTTCACTCTACACAACATTGAAAACATCACTCTACACTACATTGAAAACATCTCTCTACACATCACTCTACAAAAGATTGAAAACAACACTCTATACATCACTCGACACAACATTGAAAAAATCACTCTACACATCACTCTACACACCATTGAAAACATCTCTCTACACATCACTCTACACAACATTGAAAACATCAATCTACACATCACTCTACACAACATTGAAAAAATCACTCTACACATCACTCTACACAACATTGTAAACATCACTCCACACATGGCTCTACACAACATTGAAAAAATCACTCTGTACATCATTGTGCACAACACTGAAAACATCACTCTGCACATCACTCTACAGAACATTGAAAACATCACTCTATACATCACACTCCACAACATTGAAATATCACGCTACACATCACTCTGCACAACATTGAAAACATCACTCTACACATCACTGTATACAACATAGAAAACATCACTCTGCACCTCACTCTGCACAACATTGAAAACATCACTGCACACATCACTCTGCACAACATTGGAAACTTCACTCTACGTATCACCCTGCACAACATTGAAAACATTACTCTTCACATCACATCACTCTACACATCACTCTACACAACATTGAACACATCACTCTACACATCACTCTACACAACATTGAAAACATCACTCTACACTTCACTCTACACAACATTGAAATCATCACTCTGCACTACATTGAAAACATCACTCTACACATGACTCTACACAACATTGAAAACATCACTCTACACATCACTCTACACAACATTGAAAACATCACTCTATACATCACTCTACACAACATTGAAAACATCACTCTACACATCACTCTACACATCATTGAAAACATCACTCTACACTTCACTCTACACAACATTGAAATCATCACTCTACACTACATTGAAAAAATCACTCTACACATGACACTACACAACATTGAAAACATCACTCTACACATCACTCTACACAACATTGAAAACATCACTCTATACATCACTCTACACAACATTGAAAAAATCACTCTACACATAACTCGACACAACATTGTAAACATCACTCTGCACATGAGTCTACACAACATTGAGAAAATCACTCTCTCTACATCATTCTGCACAACATTGAAAACATCACTCCACACATCACTCTCCACAACATTGAAATATCACGCTACACATCACTCTACGCAACATTGAAAACATCACTCTACACATCAATCTATACGATATTGAAAACATCACTCTACACATCACGCCATACAACATTGAAATATCACTCTACACATCACTCTACACAACACTGAAAACATCACTCAACACATCACTCTATACAACATTGAAAACATCACTCTACACATCACTCTACACAACATTGAAAACATCAATCTGCACATCACTCTACAGATTATTGAAATCATCACTCTACACAACATTGAAAACATCACTCAATACATCACTCTACACAGCATTGAAAACATCACTCTACACATCACTCTACACAACATTGTAAACATCACTCTACACATGACTCTACACAACATTGACAAAATCATTCTGTCCATCATTCTGCACAACATTGAAAACATCACTCTGCACATCACTCTACAGAACATTGAAAACATCACTCTACACATCACTCTCCACAACATTGAAATATCACGCTACACATCACTCTGCACAACATTGAAAACATCACTCTACACATCACTCTGCACAACATAGAAAACATCACTCTACACATCACTATATACAACATAGAAAACATCACTCTGCACCTCACTCTGCACAACCTTGAAAACATCGCTGTACACATCACTCTGCACAACATTGGAAACTTCACTCTACGTATCACTCTGCAGAACATTGAAAACATTACTTTACACATCACATCAATCTACTCATCACTCTACACAACATTGAAAACATCACTCTACACATCACTCTACACAACATTGAAAACATCACTCTACACTTCACTCTACACAACATTGAAAACATCACTCTACACATCACTCTACACAACATTGAAAGAAACACTCTACACATGACTCTACACAACATTGAAAACATCACTCTCTACATCACTCGACACAACATTGAAAAATTCACTCTACACATCACTCCACACAACATTGAAAACAACACTCTACAAATCACTCTACACAACACTGAAAACATCACTCAACACATCACTCTACACAACTTTGAAAACATCACTCTACACATCACTCTACAGAATATTGAAAACATCACTCTACACATCACTCTACACAACATTGAAAACATCACTCTACACATCACTCGACGCAACATTGAAAACATCGCTCTACATATCAATCTATACGATTTTGAAAACATCACTCTACACATCACGCCACACAACATTGAAATATCACGCTACACATCACTCTGCACAACATCGAAAACATCACTCTACACATCACTCTTCACAGCATTGAAAACATCACTCTACACATCACTCTACACAACATTGAAAACATCACTCTACACATCACTCCACACAACATTGAAAACATCATTCTACATATCACTCTGCACAACATTGAAAACATCACTCTACACATCACTCTACACAACATTGAAAACATCACTCTACACTTCACTCTACACAACATTGAAAACATCACTCTACACTACATTGAAAACATCTCTCTACACATCACTCTACAAAAGATTGAAAACAACACTCTATACATCACTCGACACAACATTGAAAAACTCACTCTACACATCACTCTACACACCATTGAAAACATCACTCTACACATCACTCTACACAACACTGAAAACATCACTCAACACATCACTCTATACAACATTGAAAACATCACTCTACACATCACTCTACACAACATTGAAAACATCAATCTGCACATCACTCTACAGATTATTGAAAACATCACTCTACACAGCATTGAAAACATCACTCTATACATCACACTACGCAACATTGAAAACATCACTCTACACATCACTCGACACAACATTGTAAACATCACTCGACATATGAGTCTACACAACATTGAAAAAATCACTCTGTACATCATTCTGCACAACATTGAAAACATCACTCTACACATCACTCTCCACAACATTGAAATATCACGCTACACATCACTCTATACAACATTGAAAACATAACTCTATACATCACTCTGCACAACATTGGAAACAACACTCTACACATCACTCTACACAACATTGAAAACATCACTCTACATATCACTCGACACAACATTGAAAACATCACTCTACACATCACTCTATACAACATAGAAAACATCACTCTGCATCTCACTCTGCACAACATTGAAAAAATCACTCTACACATCACTCTACACAACATTGAAAACATCACTCTACACATCACTCAGCACAACATTGAAAACATCACTCTACACATCACTCTGCACAACATTGAAAACATCACTCTACACAGCACTCTACACAACATTGAAAACATCACTCTACAAAACAATCTACACAACATTGAAAACATCACTCTACACATCACTCTACACAACTTTGAAAACATCACTCTACACATCACTCTACAGAATATTGAAAACATCACTCTACACATCACTCTACACAACATTGAAAACATCACTCTACACATCACTCGACGCAACATTGAAAACATCGCTCTACATATCAATCTATACGATTTTGAAAACATCACTCTACACATCACGCCACACAACATTGAAATATCACGCTACACATCACTCTGCACAACATCGAAAACATCACTCTACACATCACTCTTCACAGCATTGAAAACATCACTCTACACATCACTCTACACAACATTGAAAACATCACTCTACACATCACTCTACAGAATATTGAAAACATCACTCTACACATCACTCTACACAACATTGAAAACATCACTCTACACATCACTCGACGCAACATTGAAAACATCGCTCTACATATCAATCTATACGATTTTGAAAACATCACTCTACACATCACGCCACACAACATTGAAATATCACGCTACACATCACTCTGCACAACATCGAAAACATCACTCTACACATCACTCTTCACAGCATTGAAAACATCACTCTACACATCACTCTACACAACATTGAAAACATCACTCTACACATCACTCCACACAACATTGAAAACATCATTCTACATATCACTCTGCACAACATTGAAAACATCACTCTACACATCACTCTACACAACATTGAAAACATCACTCTACACTTCACTCTACACAACATTGAAAACATCACTCTACACTACATTGAAAACATCTCTCTACACATCACTCTACAAAAGATTGAAAACAACACTCTATACATCACTCGACACAACATTGAAAAACTCACTCTACACATCACTCTACACACCATTGAAAACATCACTCTACACATCACTCTACACAACACTGAAAACATCACTCAACACATCACTCTATACAACATTGAAAACATCACTCTACACATCACTCTACACAACATTGAAAACATCAATCTGCACATCACTCTACAGATTATTGAAAACATCACTCTACACAGCATTGAAAACATCACTCTATACATCACACTACGCAACATTGAAAACATCACTCTACACATCACTCGACACAACATTGTAAACATCACTCGACATATGAGTCTACACAACATTGAAAAAATCACTCTGTACATCATTCTGCACAACATTGAAAACATCACTCTACACATCACTCTCCACAACATTGAAATATCACGCTACACATCACTCTATACAACATTGAAAACATAACTCTATACATCACTCTGCACAACATTGGAAACAACACTCTACACATCACTCTACACAACATTGAAAACATCACTCTACATATCACTCGACACAACATTGAAAACATCACTCTACACATCACTCTATACAACATAGAAAACATCACTCTGCATCTCACTCTGCACAACATTGAAAAAATCACTCTACACATCACTCTACACAACATTGAAAACATCACTCTACACATCACTCAGCACAACATTGAAAACATCACTCTACACATCACTCTGCACAACATTGAAAACATCACTCTACACAGCACTCTACACAACATTGAAAACATCACTCTACAAAACAATCTACACAACATTGAAAACATCACTCTACACATCACTCTACGCAACATTGAAAACATCACTCTACACATCAATCTATACAATATTGAAAACATCACTCTACACATCACTCCACACAACATTGAAATATCACGCTACACATCACTCTGCACAACATTGAAAACATCACTCTACACATCACTCTTCACAACATTGAAAACATCACTCTACACATCACTCCACACAACATTGAAAACATCACTCTACACATCACTCTGCACAACATTGAAAACATCACTCTACACATCACTCTATACAACATAGAATACATCACTCTGCACCTCACTCTGCACAACATTGAAAAAAACACTCTACACATCACTCTACACAACATTGAAAACATCACTCTACACATCACTCTACACAACATTGAAAACATCACTCTACACATCACTCAGCACAACATTGAAAACATCACTCAACACATCACTCTACACAACACTGAAAACATTGCTCAACACATCATTCTACACAACATTGAAAACATCACTCTACACATCACTCTACACAACTTTGAAAACATCAATCTACACATCACTCTACAGATTATTGAAAACATCACTCTACACCACATTGAAAACATCACTCTATACATCACTCTCCACAACATTGAAAACGTCACTCTGCACATCACCCTACACAACACTGAAAACATCACTCTCCACAGCACTCTACACAACATTATAAACATCACTCTACACATCACTCTGCACAACATTGAAAACTTCACACTACATATCACTCTTGACAACATTGAAAACATCACTCTACATATCACATCACTCTACACATCACTCTACACAGCATTGTAAACATCACTCTACACATCACCCTACACAACATTGTAAACATCACTCTACACATCACTCTACACAACATTGAAAACATCACTCTACATATCAATCTATACAATATTGAAAACATCTCTCTACACATCACACTGCACAACATTGAAAACATCACTCTACATATCACTCGACACAAAATTGAAAACATCACTCTACACATCACTCTACACACCATTAAAAACATCACTCTACAAATCACTCCACACAACACTGAAAACATTACTCAACACATCACTCTACACAACATTGAAAACATCACTCTACACATCACTCTACACAACATTGAAAACATCAATCTACACATCACTCTACAGATTATTTAAAACATCACTCTACACAACATTGAAAACATCACTCTATATATCACTCTACACAACATTGAAAAAATCATTCTACACATCACTCTACACAACATTGTAAACATCACTCCACACATGACTCTACACAACATTGAAAAAATCACTCTGTACATCATTCTGCACAACACTGAAAACATCACTCTGTACATCACTCTACAGAACAATGAAAACATCACTCTATACATCACTCTCCACAACATTGAAATATCACGCTACACATCACTCTGCACAACATTGAAAACATCACTCTACACATCACTATATACAACATAGAAAACATCACTCTGCACCTCACTCTGCACAACATTGAAAACATCACTGTACACATCACTCTGCACAACATTGAAAACATCACTCTACACATCACTCAGCACAACATTGAAAACATCACTCTACACATCACTCTGCACAACATTGAAAACATCACTCTACACAGCACTCTACACAACATTGAAAACATCACTCTACAAAACAATCTACACAACATTGAAAACATCACTCTACACATCACTCTACGCAACATTGAAAACATCACTCTACACATCAATCTATACAATATTGAAAACATCACTCTACACATCACTCCACACAACATTGAAATATCACGCTACACATCACTCTGCACAACATTGAAAACATCACTCTACACATCACTCTACACAACATTGAAAACATCACTCTACACATCACTCCACACAACATTGAAAACATCACTCTACACATCACTCTGCACAACATTGAAAACATCACTCTACACATCACTCTATACAACATAGAATACATCACTCTGCACCTCACTCTGCACAACATTGAAAAAAACACTCTACACATCACTCTACACAACATTGAAAACATCACTCTACCCATAACTCAGCACAACATTGAAAACATCACTCTACACATCACTCTACACAACATTGAAAACATCACTCTACACATCACTCAGCACAACATTGAAAACATCACTCAACACATCACTCTACACAACACTGAAAACATTGCTCAACACATCATTCTACACAACATTGAAAACATCACTCTACACATCACTCTACACAACTTTGAAAACATCAATCTACACATCACTCTACAGATTATCGAAAACATCACTCTACACCACATTGAAAACATCACTCTATACATCACTCTACACAACATTGAAAACGTCACTCTGCACATCACCCTACACAACACTGAAAACATCACTCTCCACAGCACTCTACACAACATTATAAACATCACTCTACACATCACTCTGCACAACATTGAAAACTTCACACTACATATCACTCTTGACAACATTGAAAACATCACTCTACATATCACATCACTCTACACATCACTCTACACACCATTGTAAACATCACTCCACACATCACCCTACACAACATTGTAAACATCACTCTACACATCACTCTACACAACATTGAAAACATCACTCTACACATCAATCTATACAATATTGAAAACATCACTCTACACATCACACTGCACAACATTGAAAACATCACTCTACATATCACTCGACACAAAATTGAAAACATCATTATACACATCACTCTACACACCATTAAAAACATCACTCTACAAATCACTCCACACAACACTGAAAACATTACTCAACACATCACTCTACACAACATTGAAAACATCACTCTACACATCACTCTACACAACATTGAAAACATCAATCTACACATCACTCTACAGATTATTGAAAACATCACTCTACACAACATTGAAAACATCACTCTATATATCACTCTACACAACATTGAAAAAATCACTCTACACATCACTCTACACAACATTGTAAACATCACTCCACACATGACTCTACACAACATTGAAAAAATCACTCTGTACATCATTCTGCACAACACTGAAAACATCACTCTGCACATCACTCTACAGAACAATGAAAACATCACTCTATACATCACTCTCCACAACATTGAAATATCACGCTACACATCACTCTGCACAACATTGAAAACATCACTCTACACATCACTATATACAACATAGAAAACATCACTCTGCACCTCACTCTGCACAACATTGAAAACATCACTGTACACATCACTCTGCACAACATTGGAAACTTCACTCTACGTATCACCCTGCACAACATTGAAAACATTACTCTTCACATCAAATCACTCTACACATCACTCTACACAACATTGAACACATCACTCTACACATCACTCTACACAACATTGAAAACATCACTCTACACATCACTCTGCACAACATAGAAAACATCGCTCTACACATCACTATATACAACATAGAAAACATCACTCTGCACCTCACTCTGCACAACATTGAAAACATCACTGTACACATCACTCTGCACAACATTGGAAACTTCACTCTACGTATCACCCTGCACAACATTGAAAACATTACTCTTCACATCACATCACTCTACACATCACTCTACACAACATTGAACACATCACTCTACACATCACTCTACACAACATTGAAATCATCACTCTACACTACATTGAAAACATCACTCTACACATGACTCTACACAACATTGAAAACATCACTCTACACATCACTCCACACCACATTGAAAACATCACTCTATACATCACTCTACACAACATTGAAAACATCACTCTACACATCACTCTATACAACATTGAAAACATCACTCTACACTTCACTCTACACAACATTGAAATCATCACTCTACACTACATTGAAAACATCACACTACACATGACTCTACACAACATTGAAAACATCACTCCACACATCACTCTCCACAACATTGAAATATCACGCTACACATCACTCTACGCAACATTGAAAACATCACTCTACACATCAATCTATACGATATTGAAAACATCACTCTACACATCACGCCACACAACATTGAAATATCACGCTACACATCACTCTGCACAACATCGAAAACATCACTCTACACATCACTCTTCACAACATTGAAAACATCATTCTACACATCACTCTACACAACATTGAAAACATCACTCTACACATCACTCCACACAACATTGAAAACATCATTCTACATATCACTCTGCACAACATTGAAAACATCACTCTACACATCACTCTACACAACATTGAAACCATCACTCTACACTTCACTCTACACAACATTGAAAACATCACTCCACACTACATTGAAAACATCTCTCTACACATCACTCTACACAAGATTGAAAACAACACTCTATACATCACTCGACACAACATTGAAAAAATCACTCTCCACATCACTCTACACACCATTGAAAACATCACTCTACACATCACTCTACACAACACTGAAAACATCACTCAACACATCACTCTATACAACATTGAAAACATCACTCTACACATCACTCTACACAACATTGAAAACATCAATCTGCACATCACTCTATACAACATTGAAAACATCACTCTACACATCACTCGACACAACATTGAAAACATCAATCTGCACATCACTCTACAGATTATTGAAAACATCACTCTACACAACATTGAAAACATCACTCAATACATCACTCTACACAGCATTGAAAACATCACTCTACACATCACTCTACACAACATTGTAAAGATCACTCTACACATGACTCTACACAACATTGACAAAATCACTCTGTCCATCATTCTGCACAACATTGAAAACATCACTCTGCACATCACTCTACAGAACATTGAAAACATCACTCTACACAGCACTATATACAACATTGAAAACATCACTCTACACAGCACTATATACAACATAGAAAACATCACTCTGCACCTCACTCTGCACAACCTTGAAAACATCGCTGTACACATCACTCTGCACAACATTGGAAACTTCACTCTACGTATCACTCTGCACAACATTGAAAACATTAATCTACACATCACATCACTCTACTCATCACTCTACACAACATTGAAAACATCACTCTACACATCACTCGACACAACATTGAAAACATCACTCTACACTTCACTACACAACATTGAAAACATCACTCTACACTACATTGAAAACATCACTCTACACATGACTCTACACAACATTGAAAACATCACTCTATACATCACTCGACACAACATTGAAAAATTCACTCTACACATCACTCTACACAAAATAGAAAACAACACTCTGCAAATCACTCTACACAACACTGAAAACATCACTCAACACATCACTCTACACAACTTTGAAAACATCACTCTACACATCACTCAACACACCATTGAAAACATCACTCTACACATCACTCTACACAACATTGAAAACATCAATCTACACATCACTCCACAGAACATTGAAAACATCACTCTACACATCACTCGACACAACATTGTAAACATCACTCTACACATCACTCTGCACACCATTGAAAATATCACTCTGCACATCACTCTACACAACATTGAAAACATCAATCTACACATCACTCCACAGAACATTGAAAACATCACTCTACACATCACTCGACACAACATTGTAAACATGACTCAACACATCGCTCTACACACCATTGAAAACATCACTCTACATATCACTCTGCACAACTTTGAAAACATCACTATACATATCACATCACTCTTCACATCACTCTACACAACATTGAAAACATCACTCTACACATCACTCTACACAACATTGAAAACATCACTCTACACTTCACTCTACACAACATTGAAAACATCACTCTACACTACATTGAAAACATCACTCCACATATCACTCTACACAACATTGAAAACAACACTCGAGACATCACTCTACACAACATTGAAAACATCAATCTACACATCACTCCACAGAACATTGAAAACATCACTCTACACTACATTGAAAACATCACTCTACACATAACTGTACACAACATTGAAAACATCACTCTACACATCACTCGACACAACTTTGTAAACATCACTCTACACATCACTCTGCACACCATTGAAAATATCACTCTGCACTTCACTCTACACAACATTGAAAAAATCGCACTAAACAACAATCTACACAACATTGAAAACATCAATCTACACTTCACTCTGCAGAATATTGAAAACATCACTCTACACATCACTCTACACAACATTGAAAACATCACTCTACACATCACCCTACACAAGATTGAAAACAACACTCTACACATCACGCCACACAACATTGAAATATCACGCTACACATCACTCTGCACAACATTGAAAACATCACTCTACACATCACTCTTCACAACATTGAAAACATCACTCTTCACATCACTCTACACAACATTGATAACATCACTCTACACATCACTCGACACAACATTGAAAACATCACTCTACACATCACTCTATACAACAGAGAAAACATCACTCTGCACCTCACTCTGCACAACATTGAAAAAAACACTCTACACATCACTCTACACAACATTGAAAACATCACTCTACACATCACTCAGCACAACATTGAAAACATCACTCTACACATCACTCTGCACAACATTGAAAACATCACTCTACACATCACTCTACACAACTTTGAAAACATCACTCTATGCATCACTCTGCACAACATTGAAAACATCACTCCACACTACATTGAAAACATCTCTCTACACATCACTCTACACAAGATTGAAAACAACACTCTATACATCACTCGACACAACATTGAAAAAATCACTCTCCACATCACTCTACACACCATTGAAAACATCACTCTACACATCACTCTACACAACACTCTAAACATCACTCCACACATCACTCTATACAACATTGAAAACATCACTCTGCACATCACTCGACACAACATTGAAAACATCAATCTGCACATCACTCTACAGATTATTGAAAACATCACTCTACACAACATTGCAAACATCACTCAATACATCACTCTACACAGCATTGAAAACATCACTCTACACATCACTCTACACAACATTGTAAAGATCACTCTACACATGACTCTACACAACATTGACAAAATCACTCTGTCCATCATTCTGCACAACATTGAAAACATCACTCTGCACATCACTCTACAGAACATTGAAAACATCACTCTACACATCACTCTCCACAACATTGAAATATCACGCTACACATCACTCTGCACAACATTGAAAACATCACTCTACAAATCACTCTGCACAACATTGAAAACATCACTCTACACAGCACTATATACAACATAGAAAACATCACTCTGCACCTCACTCTGCACAAACTTGAAAACATCGCTGTACACATCACTCTGCACAACATTGGAAACTTCACTCTACGTATCACTCTGCACAACATTGAAAACATTAATCTACACATCACATCACTCTACTCATCACTCTACACAACATTGAAAACATCACTCTACACTACATTGAAAACATCACTCTACACATGACTCTACACAACATTGAAAACATCACTCTATACATCACTCGACACAACATTGAAAAATTCACTCTACACATCACTCTACACAAAATAGAAAACAACACTCTACAAATCACTCTACACAACACTGAAAACATCACTCAACACATCACTCTACACAACATTGAAAACATCAATCTACACATCACTCCACAGAACATTGAAAACATCACTCTACACATCACTCGACACAACATTGTAAACATCACTCTACACATCACTCTGCACACCATTGAAAATATCACTCTGCACTTCACTCTACACAACATTGAAAACATCAATCTACACATCACTCCGCAGAACATTGAAAACATCACTCAACACATCGCTCTACACACCATTGAAAACATCACTCTACATATCACTCTGCACAACATTGAAAACATCACTATACATATCACATCACTCTTCACATCACTCTACACAACATTGAAAACATCACTCTACACATCACTCTACACAACATTGAAAACATCACTCTACACTTCACTCTACACAACATTGAAAACATCACTCTACACTACATTGAATACAGCACTCCACATATCAATCTACAAAACATTGAAAACAACACTCTATACATCACTCTACACAACATTGAAAACATCAATCTACACATCACTCCACAGAACATTGAAAACATCACTCTACACTACATTGAAAACATCACTCTACACATCACTCTACACAACATTGAAAACAACACTCTATACATCAATCCACACACCATTGAAAACACCACTCTACACATCACTCTACACAACATTGAAAACATCAATCTACACATCACTCTACAGATTATTGAAAACATCACTCTGCACATCACTCTACACAACATTGAAAACATCACTCTGCACCTCACTCTGCACAACATTGAAAACATCACTCTGCACATGACTCTACACAACATTGAAAACATCACTCTACACATCACTCTACACAACATTGTAAACATCACTCTACACATGACTCTACACAACATTGAAAAAAATCACTCTGTACATCACTCTACACAACATTGAAAACATCACTTTACACATCAACCTATACAATATTGAAAACATCACTCTACACATCACTCCACACAACATTGAAAACATCACTCTACACATCACTCTATACAACATAGAAAACATCACTCTGCATCTCACTCTGCACAACATTGAAAACATCACTCTACACATCACTCTACACAACATTGAAAACATCACTCTACACATCACTCAGCACAACATTGAAAACATCACTCTACACATCACTCTGCACAACATTGAAAACATCACTCGACACAGCACTCTACACAACATTGAAAACATCACTCTACAAAACAATCTACACAACATTGAAAACATCACTCTACACATCAATCTATACGATATTGAAAACATCACTCTACACATCACGCCACACAACATTGAAAACATCACTCTACACATCACTCAGCACAACATCGAAAACATCACTCTACACATCACTCATCACAACATTGAAAACATCACTCTACACATCACTCTACACAACATTGAAAACATCACTCTACACATCACTCCACACAACATTGAAAACATCATTCTACATATCACTCTGCACAACATTGAAAACATCACTCTACACATCACTCTACACAACATTGAAAACATCACTCTACACTTCACTCTACACAACATTGAAAACATCACTCTACACTACATTGAAAACATCTCTCTACACATCACTCTACACAAGATTGAAAACAACACTCTATACATCACTCGACACAACATTGAAAAAATCACTCTACACATCACTCTACACACCATTGAAAACATCACTCTACACATCACTCTACACAACACTGAAAACATCACTCAACACATCACACTACACAACATTGAAAACATCAATCTGCACATCACTCTACAGATTCTTGAAAACATCACTCTACACAACATTGAAAACATCACTCAATACATCACTCTACACAGCATTGAAAACATCACTCTGCACATCACTCTACACAACATTGTAAACATCACTCTACACATGACTCTACACAACATTGACAAAATCACTCTGTCCATCATTCTGCACAACATTGAAAACATCACTCTGCACATCACTCTACAGAACATTGAAAACATCACTCTACACATCACTCTCCACAACATTGAAATATCACGCTACACATCACTCTGCACAACATTGAAAACATCACTCTACACATCACTCTGCACAACATTGAAAACATCACTCTACACATCACTATATACAACATAGAAAAAATCACTCTGCACCTCACTCTGCACAACCTTGAAAACATCGCTGTACACATCACTCTGCACAACATTGGAAACTTCGCTCTACGTATCACTCATTACAACATTGAAAACATTACTCTACACATCACATCACTCTACTCATCACTCTACACAACATTGAAAACATCACTCTACACTACATTGAAAACATCACTCTACACATGACTCTACACAACATTGAAAACATCACTCTATACATCACTCGACACAACATTGAAAAATTCACTCTACACATCACTCTACACAAAATAGAAAACAACACTCTACAAAGCACTCTACACAACACTGAAAACATCACTCAACACATCACTCTACACAACATTGAAAACATCAATCTACACATCACTCCACAGAACATTGAAAACATCACTCTACACATCACTCGACACAACATTGTAAACATCACTCTACACATCACTCTGCACACCATTGAAAATATCACTCTGCACTTCACTCTACACAACATTGAAAACATCAATCTACACATCACTCCACAGAACATTGAAAACATCACTCAACACATCGCTCTACACACCATTGAAAACATCACTCTACATATCACTCTGCACAACATTGAAAACATCACTATACATATCACATCACTCTTCACATCACTCTACACAACATTGAAAACATCACTCTACACATCACTCTACACAACATTGAAAACATCACTCTACACTTCACTCTACACAACATTGAAAACATCACTCTACACTACATTGAATACATCACTCCACATATCAATCTACACAACATTGAAAACAACACTCTATACATCACTCTACACAACATTGAAAACATCAATCTACACATCACTCCACAGAACATTGAAAACATCACTCTACACTACATTGAAAACATCACTCTACACATCACTCTACACAAAATTGAAAACAACACTCTATACATCAATCCACACACCATTGAAAACACCACTCTACACATCACTCTACACAACATTGAAAACATCAATCTACACATCACTCTACAGATTATTGAAAACATCACTCTACACATCACTCTACACAACATTGAAAACATCACTCTGCACCTCACTCTGCACAACATTGAAAACATCACTCTGCACATGACTCTACACAACATTGAAAACATCACTCTACACATCACTCTACACAACATTGTAAACATCACTCTACACATGACTCTACACAACATTGAAAAAAATCACTCTGTACATCACTCTACACAACATTGAAAACATCACTTTACACATCAATCTATACAATATTGAAAACATCACTCTACACATCACTCCACACAACATTGAAAACATCACTCTACACATCACTCTATACAACATAGAAAACATCACTCTGCATCTCACTCTGCACAACATTGAAAACATCACTCTACACATCACTCTACACAACATTGAAAACATCACTCTACACATCACTCAGCACAACATTGAAAACATCACTCTACACATCACTCTGCACAACATTGAAAACATCACTCGACACAGCACTCTACACAACATTGAAAACATCACTCTACAAAACAATCTACACAACATTGAAAACATCACTCTACACATCAATCTATACGATATTGAAAACATCACTCTACACATCACGCCACACAACATTGAAAACATCACTCTACACATCACTCAGCACAACATCGAAAACATCACTCTACACATCACTCATCACAACATTGAAAACATCACTCTACACATCACTCTACACAACATTGAAAACATCATTCTACATATCACTCTGCACAACATTGAAAACATCACTCTACACATCACTCTACACAACATTGAAAACATCACTCTACACTTCACTCTACACAACATTGAAAACATCACTCTACACTACATTGAAAACATCTCTCTACACATCACTCTACACAAGATTGAAAACAACACTCTATACATCACTCGACACAACATTGAAAAAATCACTCTACACATCACTCTACACACCATTGAAAACATCACTCTACACATCACTCTACACAACACTGAAAACATCACTCAACACATCACACTACACAACATTGAAAACATCAATCTGCACATCACTCTACAGATTCTTGAAAACATCACTCTACACAACATTGAAAACATCACTCAATACATCACTCTACACAGCATTGAAAACATCACTCTGCACATCACTCTACACAACATTGTAAACATCACTCTACACATGACTCTACACAACATTGACAAAATCACTCTGTCCATCATTCTGCACAACATTGAAAACATCACTCTGCACATCACTCTACAGAACATTGAAAACATCACTCTACACATCACTCTCCACAACATTGAAATATCACGCTACACATCACTCTGCACAACATTGAAAACATCACTCTACACATCACTCTGCACAACATTGAAAACATCACTCTACACATCACTATATACAACATAGAAAAAATCACTCTGCACCTCACTCTGCACAACCTTGAAAACATCGCTGTACACATCACTCTGCACAACATTGGAAACTTCGCTCTACGTATCACTCATTACAACATTGAAAACATTACTCTACACATCACATCACTCTACTCATCACTCTACACAACATTGAAAACATCACTCTACACATCACTCTACACAACATTGAAAACATCACTCTACACTTCACTCTACACAACATTGAAAACATCACTCTACACTACATTGAAAACATCACTCTACACATGACTCTACACAACATTGAAAACATCACTCTATACATCACTCGACACAACATTGAAAAATTCACTCTACACATCACTCTACACAACATTGAAAACAACACTCTACAAATCACTCTACACAACACTGAAAACATCACTCAACACATCACTCTACATAACTTTGAAAACATCACTCTACACATCACTCTACACAATATTGAAAACATCACTCTACACATCACTCAACACACCATTGAAAACATCACTCTACACATCACTCTACACAACATTGAAAACATCAATCTACACATCACTCCACAGAACATTGAAAACATCACTCTACACATCACTCAACACACCATTGAAAATATCACTCTGCACTTCACTCTACACAACATTGAAAACATCAATCTACACATCACTCCACAGAACATTGAAAACATCACTCAACACATCGCTCTACACACCATTGAAAACATCACTCTACATATCACTCTGCACAACATTGAAAACATCACTATACATATCACATCACTCTACACAACACTCTACACAACATTGAAAACATCACTCCACACATCACTCGACACAACATTGTAAACATCACTCGACACATCACTCTGCACACCATTGAAAATATCACTCTGCACTTCACTCTACACAACATTGAAAACATCAATCTACACATCACTCCACAGAACATTGACAACATCACTCTACACATCGCTCTACACACCATTGAAAACATCACTCTACATATCACTCTGCACAACATTGAAAACATCACTATACATATCACATCACTCTACACATCACTCTACACAACATTGAAAACATCACTCTACACATCAATCTATACAATATTGAAAACATCACTGTACACATCACTCCACACAACATTGAAAACATCACTCTACATACCACTCGGCACAACATTGAAAACATCACTCTACACATCACTCTACACAACATAGAAAACATCACTCCAAATATCACTCCGCACAACATTGAAAACATCACTCTGCACATCACCCTACACAACATTGAAAACATCACTCTACACATCACTCTACATAACATTGAAAACATCACTCTACACAACATTGAAAAGATCACTCTACACATCACTTTACACAACATTGAAAATATCACTCTACACATCACTCTGCACAACATACAAAACATCACTCTACATATCACTCTGCACAACATTGAAAACATAACTCTACATGTCACATCACTCTACACATCACTATGCACAACATTCAAAATATCACTCTACACATCACTCTACACAACATTGAAAACATCACTCTACACATCACTCTACACAACATTGAAAACATCACTCTACACAGCACTCTACACAACATAGAAAACATCACTCTGCACCTCACTCTGCACAACATTGAAAACATCACTCTACACATCACTCTGCACAACATTGAAAACATCACTCTACATATCACTCTACACAACTTTGAAAACATCACTCTACACTTCCCTCCACACAAGATTGAAAACATCACTCAACTCATCACTCTACACAACATTGAAAACATCACTCTGCACATCACTCTACACAAAATTGAAAACATCACACTAAAGAGCACTCTACACAACATTGAAAACATCACTCTACACAACAATCAACACAACATTGAAAACATCACTCTACACATCAATCTATACAATATTGAATACATCACTCTACACATCACTCCACACAACATTGAAAACATCACTCTACATATCACTCTGCACAACATTGAAAACATCACTCTACACATCACTCTACACAACATTGAAAACATCACCCTACATATCACTCTGCATAACATTGAAAACATCACTATACATATCACATCACTCTGCACATCACTCTACACAGCATTGAAAACATCACTCTACACATCACCCTACACAACATTGAAAACATCACTCTACATATCACTTTGCACAACATTGAAAACATCACTCTACATATCACATCATTCTGCACCCCACTCTGCACAACATTGAAAACATCACTCTACACATCACTCTACACAACATTGAAAACATCACTCTACAAATCACTCAGCACAACATTGAAAACATCACTCTACACATCACTCTGCACAACATTGAAAACATCACACTAAACAGCACTCTACACAACATTGAAAACATCACTCTGCACATCACTCTACACAACATTGAAAACATCACTCTGCACATCACTCTACACAACATTGAAAACATCACACTAAACAGCACTCTACACAACATTGAAAACATCACTGTACATATCACTCCGCACAACTTTGAAAACATCACTCTACACATCACTTTACACAACATTGAAAGTATCACTCTGCACATCACTCTGCACAACATACAAAACATCACTCTACATATCACTCTGCACAACATTGAAAACATCACTCTACATGTTACATCACTCTACACATCACTCTACACAACATTGTAAACATCACTCTACACATCACCCTACACAACATTGAAAACATCACTATACACATCACTCTACACAACATTGAAAACATCACTCTACACAACATTGAAAAGATCACTCTGCACATCACTATGCACAACATTCAAAATATCACTCTACACATCACTCTACACAACATTGAAAAAATCACTCTACACATCACTCTACACAACATTGAAAACATCACTCTACACATCACTCTACACAACATAGAAAACATCACTCTGCACCTCACTCTGCACAACAATGAAAACATCACTCTGCACATCACTCTGCACAACATTGAAAACATCACTCTACACATCACTCTACACAACTTTGAAAACATCACTCTGCACTTCACTCTACACAACATTGAAAACATCACTCTACACATCACTCTGCACAACATTGAAAACAGCACTCTACATATCACATCATTCTGCACCTCACTCTGCACAACATTGAAAACATCACTCTACACATCACTCTACACAACATTGAAAACATCACTCTACACATCACTCAGCACAACATTGAAAACATCACTCTACACATCACCCTACACAACATTGAAAACATCACTCTACACATCACTCTACATAACATTGAAAACATCACTCTACACAACATTGAAAAGATCACTCTACACATCACTTTACACAACATTGAAAATATCACTCTGCACATCACTCTGCTCAACATAGAAAACATCACTCTACATATCACTCTGCACAACATTGAAAACATCACTCTACATGTTACATCACTCTACACATCACTCTACATAACATTGTAAACATCACTCTACACATCACCCTACACAACATTGAAAACATCACTAGACACATCACTCTACACAACATTGAAAACATCACTCTACACAACATTGAAAAGATCACTCTACACATCACTATGCACAACATTCAAAATATCACTCTACACATCACTCTACACAACATTGAAAACATCACTCTACACATCACTTAGCACAACATTGAAAACATCACTCTACACATCACTCTGCACAACATTGAAGACATCACTCTACACATCACTCTACACAACTTTGAAAACATCGCTCTGCACTTCACTCTCCACAACATTGAAAACATCACTCAACACATCACTCTACACAACATTGAAAACATCACTCTGCACATCACTCTACACAACATTGAAAACATCACTCTACACAGCACTCTTCACAACATTGAAAACATCACTCTACACCACAATCTACACAACATTGAAAACATCACTCTACACATCAATCTATACAATATTGAAAACATTACTCTACGCATCACTCCACACAACATTGAAAACATCACTCTACATATCACTCCGCACAACATTGAAACGTCACTCTACACATCACTCTACACAACATTGAAAACATCACTCTACATATCACTCTGCACAACATTGAAAACATCACTATACATATCACATCACCCTACACATCACTCTACACAGCATTGAAAACATCACTCTATTCATCACCCCACACAACATTGAAAACATCTCTCTACATATCACTCTTCACAACATTGAAAACATCACTCTACATATCACATCACTCTACACATCACTCTACACAACATTGTAAACATCACTCTGCACATCACCCTACACAACATTGAAAACATCACTCTACACATCACTATACACAACATTCAAAATATCACTCTACACATCACTCTACACAACATTGAAAACATCACTCTACACATCACTCGACACAACATTGAAAACATCACTCTACACATCACTCGACACAACATTGTAAACATCAATCTACACATCACTCTGCACACCATTGAAAACAACACTCTACACTTCACTCTACACAACATTGAAAACATCACTCTACACAACAATCTACACAACATTGAAAACATCACTCAACACATCACTCTACTCAACATTGAAAACATCACTCTACACATCACTCTACACAACATTGAAAACATCACTCTATACATTACTCTACACAACATTGAAAACATCACTCTACACATCAATCTATACAATATTGAAAACATCACTGTACACAGCACTCCACACAACATTGAAAACATCACTCTACATACCACTCTGCACAACATTGAAAACATCACTCTACACATCACTCTACACAACATTGAAAACATCACTGTACATATCACTCCGCACAACATTGAAAACATCACTCTGCACATCACCCTACACAACATTGAAAACATCACTCTACACATCACTCTACATAACATTGAAAACATCACTCTACACAACATTGAAAAGATCACTCTACACATCACTTTACACAACATTGAAAATATCACTCTACACATCACTCTGCACAACATACAAAACATCACTCTACATATCACTCTGCACAACATTGAAAACATCACTCTACATGTCACATCACTCTACACATCACTATGCACAACATTCAAAATATCACTCTACACATCACTCTACACAACATTGAAAACATCACTCTACACATTACTCCACACAACATTGAAAACATCACTCTACACATCACTCTACACAACATAGAAAACATCAATCTGCACCTCACTCTGCACAACAATGAAAACATCACTCTGCACATCACGCTGCACAACATTGAAAACATCACTCTACACATCACTCTACACAACTTTGAAAACATCACTCTGCACTTCACTCTACACAACATTGAAAACATCACTCTACACATCACTCTGCACAACATTGAAAACATCACTCTACATATCACATCATTCTGCACCTCACTCTGCACAACATTGAAAACATCACTCTACACATCACTCAGCACAACATTGAAAACATCACTCTACACATCACTCTACATAACATTGAAAACATCACTCTACACAACATTGAAAAGATCACTCTACACATCACTTTACACAACATTGAAAATATCACTCTGCACATCACTCTGCTCAACATACAAAACATCACTCTACATATCACTCTGCACAACATTGAAAACATCACTCTACATGTTACATCACTCAACATTGAAAACATCACTGGACACATCACTCTACACAACATTGAAAACATCACTCTACACAACATTGAAAAGATCACTCTACGCATCACTCAGCACAACATTGAAAACATCACTCTACACATCACTCTGCACAACATTGAAGACATCACTCTACACATCACTCTACACAACTTTGAAAACATCACTCTGCACTTCACTCTACACAACATTGAAAACATCACTCTGCACATCACTCTACACAACATTGAAAACATCACTCTACACAGCACTCTTCACAACATTGAAAACATCACTCTACACCACAATCTACACAACATTGAAAACATCACTCTACACATCAATTTATACAATATTGAAAACATCACTCTACGCATCACTCCACACAACATTGAAAACATCACTCTACATATCACTCTGCACAACATTGAAAACATCACTCTACACATCATTCTGCACAACATTGAAAACATCACTCTATACATGACTCTACACAACATTGAAAACATCACTATACATATCACATCACCCTACACATCACTCTACACAGCATTGAAAAATTCACTCTATTCATCACCCCACACAACATTGAAAACATCACTCTACATATCACTCTTCACAACATTGAAAACATCACTCTACATATCACATCACTCTACACATCACTCTACACAACATTGTAAACATCACTCTGCACATCACCCTACACAACATTGAAAACATCACTCTACACATCACTCTACATAACATTGATAACATCACTCGACACAACATTGAAAAGATCACTCTACACATCACTATACACAACATTCAAAATATCACTCTACACAACATTGAAAACATCACTCTACACATCACTCGACACTACATTGAAAACATCACTCTGCACATCACTCGACACAACATTGTAAACATCACTCTACACATCACTCTGCACACCATTGAAAACAACACTCTACACTTCACTCTACACAACATTGAAAACATCACTCTACACAACAATCTACACAACATTGAAAACATCACTCAACACATCACTCTACTCAACATTGAAAACATCACTCTACACATCACTCTACACAACATTGAAAACATCACTCTATACATTACTCTACACAACATTGAAAACATCACTCTACACATCAATCTATACAATATTGAAAACATCACTGTACACATCACTCCACACAACATTGAAAAGATCACTCTACATACCACTCTGCACAACATTGAAAAGATCACTCTACACATCACTCTACACAACATTGAAAACATCACTGTACATATCACTCCGCACAACATTGAAAACATCACTCTGCACATCACCCTACACAATATTGAAAACATCACTCTACACATCACTCTACATAACATTGAAAACATCACTCTACACAACATTGAAAAGATCACTCTACACATCACTTTACACAACATTGAAAATATCACTCTACACATCACTCTGCACAACATACAAAACATCACTCTACATATCACTCTGCACAACATTGAAAACATCACTCTACATGTCACATCACTCTACACATCACTATGCACAACATTCAAAATATCACTCTACACATCACTCTGCACAACATTGAAAACATCACTCTACACATCACTCTACACAACATTGAAAACATCACTCTACACAGCACTCTACACAACATAGAATACATCACTCTGCACCTCACTCTGCACAACAATGAAAACATCACTCTACACATCACTCTGCACAACATTGAAAACATCACTCTACATATCGCTCTACACAACTTTGAAAACATCACTCTACACTTCATTCCACACAAGATTGAAAACATCACTCAACTCATCACTCTACACAACATTGAAAACATCACTCTGCACATCACTCTACACAACATTGAAAACATCACACTAAAGAGCACTCTACACAACATTGAAAACATCACTCTACACAACAATCAACACAACATTGAAAACATCACTCTACACATCAATCTATACAATATTGAATACATCACTCTACACATCACTCTACACAACATTGAAAACATCACTCTACATATCACTCTGCACAACATTGAAAACATCACTCTACACATCACTCTACACAACATTGAAAACATCACTCTACATATCACTCTGCACAACATTGAAAACATCACTATACATATCACATCACTCTGCACATCACTCTACACAGCATTGAAAACATCACTCTACACATCACCCTACACAACATTGAAAACATCACTCTACATATCACTTTGCACAACATTGAAAACATCACTCTACATATCACATTATTCTGCACCCCACTCTGCACAACATTGAAAACATCACTCTACACATCACTCTACACAACATTGAAAACATCACTCTACACATCACTCAGCACAACATTGAAAACATCACTATACACATCACTCTGCACAACATTGAAAACATCACTCTACACATCACTCTACACAACTTTGAAAACATCACTCTGCACTTCACTCTACACAACATTGAAAACATCACTCAACACATCACTCTACACAACATTGAAAACATCACTCTGCACATCACTCTACACAACATTGAAAATATCACTCTACACAGCACTCTTCACAACATTGAACACATCACTCTACACCACAATCTACACAAAATTGAAAACATCACTCTACACATCAATCTATACAATATTGAAAACATCACTTTACACGTCACTCCACACAACATTGAAAACATCACTCTACATATCACTCTGCACAACATTGAAAACATCACTCTACACATCACTCTACACAGCATTGAAAACATCACTATACACATCACCCCACACAACATTGAAAACATCACTCTACATATCACTCTTCACAACATTGAAAACATCACTCTACATATCAGATCACTCTACACATCACTCTACACAACATTGTAAACATCACTCTGCACATCACCCGACACAACATTGAAAACATCACTCTACACATCACTCTACATAACATTGAAAACATCACTCTACACAACATTGAAAAGATCACTCTACACATCACTATACACAACATTGAAAATATCACTCTACACATCACTCTACACTACATTGAAAACATCACTCTACACATCACTCGACACTACATTGAAAACATCACTCTACACATCACTCGACACAACATTGTAAACATCACTCTACACATCACTCTGCACACCTTTGAAAACATCATTCTACACAGCACTCTACACAACATTGAAAACATCACTCTACACAACAATCTACACAACATTGAAAACATCACTCTTTCCATCACTCTACACAACATTGAAAACATCACTCTACACATCAATCTATACAATATTGAAAACATCACTGTACACATCACTCCACACAACATTGAAAACATCACTCTACATACCACTCTGCACAACATTGAAAACATCACTCTACACATCACTCTACACAACATTGAAAACATCACTCTACACAGCACTCTACACAACATAGAAAACATCACTCTGCACCTCACTCTGCACAACAATGAAAACATCACTCTACACATCACTCTGCACAACATTGAAAACATCACTCTACATATCACTCTACACAACTTTGAAAACATCACTCTACACTTCATTCCACACAAGATTGAAAACATCACTCAACTCATCACTCTACACAACATTGAAAACATCACTCTGCACATCACTCTACACAACATTGAAAACATCACACTAAAGAGCACTCTACACAACATTGAAAACATCACTCTACACAACAATCAACACAACATTGAAAACATCACTCTACACATCAATCTATACAATATTGAATACATCACTCTACACATCACTCCACACAACATTGAAAACATCACTCTACATATCACTCTGCACAACATTGAAAACATCACTCTACACATCACTCTACACAACATTGAAAACATCACTCTACATATCACTCTGCACAACATTGAAAACATCACTATACATATCACATCACTCTGCACATCACTCTACACAGCATTGAAAACATCACTCTACACATCACCCTACACAACATTGAAAACATCACTCTACATATCACTTTGCACAACATTGAAAACATCACTCTACATATCACATCATTCTGCACCCCACTCTGCACAACATTGAAAACATCACTCTACACATCACTCTACACAACATTGAAAACATCACTCTACACATCACTCAGCACAACATTGAAAACATCACTCTACACATCACTCTGCACAACATTGAAAACATCAATCTAAATATCACTCTACAGAATATTGAAAACATCACTCTGCACATTACTCTACACAACATTGAAAACATCACTCAATACATCACTCTACACAACATTGAAAACATCACTCTACACATCACTCTACACAACATTGTAAACATCACTCTACACAATATTGAAAAGATCACTCTACACATCACTATACACAACATTGAAAACATCACTCTACACATCACTCGACACTACATTGAAAACATCACTCTACACATCACTCGACACAACATTGTAAACATCACTCTACACATCACTCTGCACACCATTGAAAACATCACTCTACACAGCACTCTACACAACATTGAAAACATCACTCTACACAACAATCTACACAACATTGAAAACATCACTCTATATATCACTCTACACAACATTGAAAACATCACTCTACACATCAATCTATACAATATTGAAAACATCACTGTACACATCACTCCACACAACATTGAAAACATCACTCTACATACCACTCTGCACAACATTGAAAACATCACTCTACACATCACTCTACACAACATTGAAAACATCACTGTACATATCACTCCGCACAACATTGAAAACATCACTCTGCACATCACCCTACACAACATTGAAAACATCACTCTACACATCACTCTACATAACATTGAAAACATCACTCTACACAACATTGAAAAGATCACTCTACACATCACTTTACACAACATTGAAAATATCACTCAGCACATCACTCTGCACAACATACAAAACATCACTCTACATATCACTCTGCACAACATTGAAAACATCACTCTACATGTTACATCACTCTACACATCACTATGTACAACATTCAAAATATCACTCTACACATCACTCTACACAACATTGAAAACATCACTCTACACATCACTCTACACAACATTGAAACATCACTCTACACATCACTCTACACAACGTAGAAAACATCAATCTGCACCTCACTCTGCACAACAATGAAAACATCACTCTGCACATCACTCTGCACAACATTGAAAACATCACTCTACACATCACTCTACACAACTTTGAAAACATCACTCTGCACTTCACTCTACGCAACATTGAAAACATCACTCTACACATCACTCTGCACAACATTGAAAACATCACTCTGCATATCACATCATTCTGCACCTCACTCTGCACAACATTGAAAACATCACTCGACACATCACTCTACACAACATTGAAAACATCACTCTACACATCACTCAGCACAACATTGAAAACCTCACTCTACACATCACTCTGCACAACATTGAAAACATCACTATACATATCACATCACCCTACACATCACTCTACACAGCATTGAAAACATCACTCTACTCATCACCCCACACAACATTGAAAACATCACTCCACATATCACTCTTCACAACATTGAAAGCATCACTCTACATATCACATCACTCTACACAACATCGTAAACATCACTCTGCACATCACCCTACACAACATTGAAAACATCACTCTACACATCACTCTACATAACATTGATAACATCACTCTACACAACATTGAAAAGATCACTCTACACATCACTATACACAACATTCAAAATATCACTCTACACATCACTCTACACAACATTGAAAACATCACTCTACACATCAATCTATACAATATTGAAAACATCACTGCACACATCACTCGACACAACATTGTAAACATCACTCTACACATCACTCTGCACACCATTGAAAACAACACTCTACACTGCACTCTACACAACATTGAAAACATCACTCTACACAACAATCTACACAACATTGAAAACATCACTCAACACATCACTCTACTCAACATTGAAAACATCACTCTACACACCAATCTGCACAACATTGAAAACATCACACTACACTGCACTCTACACAACATTGAAAACATCACTCTACACATCAATCTATACAATATTGAAAACATCACTGCACACATCACTCGACACAACATTGTAAACATCACTCTACACATCACTCTACACAACATTGAAAACATCACTCTACACATCAATCTATACAATATTGAAAACATCACTGTACACATCACTCCACACAACATTGAAGACATCACTCTACATACCACTCTGCACAACATTGAAAACATCACTCTACACATCACTCTACACAACATTGAAAACATCACTCTACATATCACTCCGCACAACATTGAAAACATCACTCTGCACATCACCCTACACAACATTGAAAACATCACTCTACACATCACTCTACATAACATTGAAAACATCACTCTGCACAACATTGAAAAGATCACTCTGCACATCACTTTACACAACATTGAAAATATCACTCTACACATCACTCTGCACAACATACAAAACATCACTCTACATATCACTCTGCACAACATTGAAAACATCACTCTACATGTCACATCACTCTACACATCACTATGCACAACATTCAAAATATCACTCTACACATCACTCTACATAACATTGAAAACATCACTCTACACATCACTCTACACAACATTGAAAACATCAATCTACACAGCACTCTACACAACATAGAAAACATCACTCTACACATCACTCTGCACACCATTGAAAACAACACTCTACACTGCACTCTACACAACATTGAAAACATCACTCTACACAACAATCTACACAACATTGAAAACATCACTCAACACATCACTCTACTCAACATTGAAAACATCACTCTACACACCAATCTGCACAACATTGAAAACATCACACTACACTGCACTCTACACAACATTGAAAACATCACTCTACACATCAATCTATACAATATTGAAAACATCACTGCACACATCACTCGACACAACATTGTAAACATCACTCTACACATCACTCTACACAACATTGAAAACATCACTCTACACATCAATCTATACAATATTGAAAACATCACTGTACACATCACTCCACACAACATTGAAAACATCACTCTACATACCACTCTGCACAACATTGAAAACATCACTCTACACATCACTCTACACAACATTGAAAACATCACTCTACATATCACTCCGCACAACATTGAAAACATCACTCTGCACATCACCCTACACAACATTGAAAACATCACTCTACACATCACTCTACATAACATTGAAAACATCACTCTGCACAACATTGAAAAGATCACTCTGCACATCACTTTACACAACATTGAAAATATCACTCTACACATCACTCTGCACAACATACAAAACATCACTCTACATATCACTCTGCACAACATTGAAAACATCACTCTACATGTCACATCACTCTACACATCACTATGCACAACATTCAAAATATCACTCTACACATCACTCTACATAACATTGAAAACATCACTCTACACATCACTCTACACAACATTGAAAACATCAATCTACACAGCACTCTACACAACATAGAAAACATCACTCTGCACCTCACTCTGCACAACATTGAAAATATCACTCTACACAGCACTCTTCACAACATTGAAAACAACACTCTACATATCATCTCTACACAACTTTGAAAACATCACTCTACACATCCCTCCACACAAGATTGAAAACATCACTCAACTCATCACTCTACACAACATTGAAAACATCACTCTACACAACAATCAACACAACATTGAAAACATCACTCTACACAACAATCTACACAACATTGAAAACATCACTCTACACATCACTCTACACAACATTGAAAACATCACTGTACATATCACTCCGCACAACATTGAAAACATCACTCTGCACATCACCCTACACAACATTGAAAACATCACTCTACACATCACTCTACATAACATTGAAAACATCACTCTACACAACATTGAAAAGATCACTCTACACATCACTTTACACAACATTGAAAGTATCACTCTGCACATCACACTGCACAACATACAAAACATCACTCTACATATCACTCTGCACAACATTGAAAACATCACTCTACATGTTACATCACTCTACATCACTCTACACAACATTGTAAACATCACTCTACACATCACCCTACACAACATTGAAAACATCACTATACACATCACTCTACACAACATTGAAAACATCACTCTACACAACATTGAAAAGATCATTCTACACATCACTATGCACAACATTCAAAATATCACTCTGCACATCACTCTACACAACATTGAAAACATCACTCTACACATCACTCTACACAACATTGAAAACATCTCTCTGCACATCACTCTACACAACATAGAAAACATCACTCTGCACCTCACTCTGCACAACAATGAAAACATCACTCTGCACATCACTCCACACAACATTGAAAACATCACTCTACACATCACTCTACACAACTTTGAAAACATCACTCTGCACTTCACTCTGCACAACATTGAAAACATCACTCTACACATCACTCTGCACAACATTGAAAACATCACTCGACATATCACATCATTCTGCACCTCACTCTGCACAACATTGAAAACATCACTCTACACATCACTCTACACAACATTGAAAACATCACTCCACACATCACTCATCACAACATTGGAAACATCACTCTACACATCACTCTGCACAACATTGAAGACATCACTCTGCACATCACTCTACACAACTTTGAAAAAATCCCTCTGCACTTCACTCTACACAACATTGAAAACATCACTCAACACATCACTCTACACAACATTGAAAACATCACTCTGCACATCACTCTACACAACATTGAAAACATCACTCTTCACAGCACTCTTCACAACATTGAAAACATCACTCTACACCACAATCTACACAACTTTGAAAACATCACTCTACACATCAATCTATACAATATTGAAAACATCACTCTACACATCACTCCACACAACATTGAAAACATCACTCTACATATCACTCTGCACAACATTGAAAACATCACTCTACACATCATTCTACACAACATTGAAAACATCACTCTACATATCACTCTGCACAACATTGAAAACATCACTATACATATCACATCACCCTACACATCACTCTACACAGCTTTGAAAACATCACTCTACTCATCCACCCACACAACATTGAAAACATCACTCTACACATCACTCGACACAAACATTGTAAACATCACTCTACACATCACTCTGCACACCATTGAAAATAATACTCTACACTTCACTCTACACAACATTGAAAACATCACTCTACACAACAATCTACACAACATTGAAAACATCACTCAACACATCACTCTACTCAACATTGAAAACATCACTCTACACATCACTCTACACAACATTGAAAACATCACTCTACACAGCACTCTACACAACATTGAAAACATCACTCTACACAACAATCTACACAACATTGAAAACATCACTCTATACATCACTCTACACAACATTGAAAAAATCACTCTACACATCAATCTATACAATATTGAAAACATCACTGTACACATCACTCCACACAACATTGAAAACATCACTCTACATATCACTCTGCACAACATTGAAAACATCACTCTACACATCACTCTACACAACATTGAAAACATCACTCTACATATCACTCTGCACAACATTGAAAACATCACCATACATATCACATCACTCTGCACATCACTCTACACAGCATTGAAAACATCACTCTACACATCACCCCACACAACATTGAAAAAATCACTCTGCATATCACTCTTCACAACATTGAAAACATCACTCTACATATCACATCACTCTACACATCATTCTACACAACATTGTAAACATCACTCTGCACATCACCCGACACAACATTCAAAATATCACTCTACACATCACTCTACACAACATTGAAAACATCACTCTACACATCACTCGACACTACATTGAAAACATCATTCTACACATCACTCGACACAACATTGTAAACATCACTCTACACATCACTCTGCACAACATTGAAAACATCACTCTACACAACAATCTGCACAACATTGAAAACATCACTCAACACATCACTCTACTCAACATTGAAAACATCACTCTACACATCAGTCTACACAACATTGAAAACATAACTCTACACAGCACTCTACACAACATTGAAAACATCACTCTACACATCAATCTATACAATATTGAAAACATCACTGTACACATCACTCCACACAACATTGAAAACATCACTCTACATACCACTCTGCACAACATTGAAAACATCACTCTACACATCACTCTACACAACATTGAAAACCTCACTGTACATATCACTCCGCACAACATTGAAAACATCACTCTGCACATCACCCTACACAACATTGAAAACATCACTCTACACATCACTCTACATAACATTGAAAACATCACTCTACACAACATTGAAAAGATCACTCTACACATCACTTTACACAACATTGAAAATATCATTCTGCACATCACTCTGCTCAACATACAAAACATCACTCTACATATCACTCTGCACAACATTGAAAACATCACTCTACATGTTACATCACTCTACAAATCACTCTACACAACATTGTAAACATCACTCTGCACATCACCCTACACAACATTGAAAACATCACTAGACACATCACTCTACACAACATTGAAAACATCACTCTACACAACATTGAAAAGATCACTCTACACATCACTATGCACAACATTCAAAATATCACTCTGCACATCACTCTACACAACATTGAAAACATCACTCTACACATCACTCTACACAACATTGAAAACATAACTCTACACATCACTCTACACAACATAGAAAACATCACTCTGCACCTCACTCTGCACAACAATGAAAACATCACTCTGCACATCACTCTGCACAACATTGAAAACATCACTCTACACATCACTCTACACAACTTTGAAAACATCACTCTGCACTTCACTCTACACAACATTGAAAACATCACTCTACACATCACTCTGCACAACATTGAAAACATCACTCTACATATCACATCATTCTGCACCTCACTCTGTACAACGTTGAAAACATCACTCTACACATCACTCTACACAACATTGAAAACATCACTCTACACATCACTCAGCACAACATTCAAAACATCACTCTACACATCACTCTGCACAACATTGAAGACATCACTCTACACATCACTCTACACAACTTTGAAAACATCACTCTGCATTTCACTCTACACAACATTGAAAACATCACTCAACACATCACTCTACACAACATTGAAAACATCACTCTGCACATCATTCTACACAACATTGAAAACATCACTCTACAAAGCACTCTTCACAACATTGAAAACATCACTCTACACCACAATCTACACAACATTGAAAAAATCACTCTACACATCAATCTATACAATATTGAAAACATCAGTCCACGCATCACTCCACACAACATTGAAAACATCACTCTACATATCACTCTGCACAACATTGAAAACATCACTCTACACATCACTCTACACAGCATTGAAAACATCACTCTACATATCACTCTGCACAACATTGAAAACATCACTATACATATCACATCACCCTACACATCACTCTACACAGCATTGAAAACATCACTCTACTCATCACCCCACACAACATTGAAAACATCACTCGACATATCACTTTTCACAACATTGAAAACATCACTCTACATATCACATCACTCTACACATCACTCTACACAACATTGTAAACATCACTCTGCACATCACCCTACACAACATTGAAAACATCACTCTACACATCACTCTACATAACATTGAAACATCACTCTACACAACATTGAAAAGATCACTCTACACATCACTATACACAACATTCAAAATATCACTCTACACATCACTCTACACAACATTTTAAACATCACTCTACACATCACTCGACACTACATTGAAAACATCACTGTACACATCACTCGACACAACATTGTAAACATCACTCTACACATCACTCTGCACACCATTGAAAACAACACTCTACACTTCACTCTACACAACATTGAAAATATCACTCTACACAACAATCTACACAACATTGAAAACATCACTCAACACATCACTCTACTCAACATTGAAAACATCACTCTACACATCACTCTACACAACATTGAAAACATCACTCTACACAGCACTCTACACAACATTGAAAACATCACTCTACACAACAATCTACACAACATTGAAAATATCACTCTATACATCACTCTACACAACATTGAAAACATCACTCTACACATCAATCTATACAATATTGAAAACATCACTGTACACATCACTCCACACAACATTGAAATCATCACTCTACATACCACTCTGCACAACATTGAAAACATCACTCTACACATCACTCTACACAACATTGAAAACATCACTGTACATATCACTCCGCACAACATTGAAAACATCACTCTGCACATCACCCTACACAACATTGAAAACATCACTCTACACATCACTCTACATAACATTGAAAAAATCACTCTACACAACATTGAAAAGATCACTCTACACATCACTTTACACAACATTGAAAATATCACTCTACACATTTCTCTGCTCAACATACAAAACATCAATCTACATATCACTCTGCACAACATTGAAAACATCACTCTACATGTCACATCATTCTACACATCACTATGCACAACATTCAAAATATCACTCTACACAACATTGAAAACATCACTCTACACATCACTCTACACAACATTGAAAACTTCAATCTACACAGCACTCTACACAACATAGAAAACATCACTCTGCACCTCACTCTGCACAACATTGAAAACATCACTCAACTCATCACTCTACACAACATTGAAAACATCACTCTGCACATCACTCTACACAACATTGAAAATATCACACTAAACAGCACTCTACACAACATTGAAAACATCACTCTACACAACAATCAACACAACATTGAAAACATCACTCTACACATCAATCTATACAATATTGAATACATCACTCTACACATCACTCCACACAACATTGAAAACATCACTCTACATATCACTCTGCACAACATTGAAAACATCACTCTACACATCACTCTACACAACATTGAAAACATCACTCTACATATCACTCTGCATAACATTGAAAACATCACTATACATATCACATCACTCTGCACATCACTCTACACAGCATTGAAAACATCACTCTACACATCACCCGACACAACATTGAAAACATCACTCTACATATCACTTTGCACAACATTGAAAACATCACTCTACATATCACATCATTCTGCACCTCACTCTGCACAACATTGAAAACGTCACTCTACACATCACTCTGCACAACATTGAAAACATCACTCAACACATCACTCTACACAACATTGAAAACATCACTCTGCACATCACTCTACACAACATTGAAAACATCACTCTACACAGCACTCTTCACAACATTGAAAACATCACTCTACACAGCACTCCACACAACATTGAAAACATCACTCTACATATCACTCTGCACAACATTGAAAACATCACTCTACACATCACTCTACACAGCATTGAAAACATCACTCTACATATCACTCTGCACAACATTGAAAACATCACTATACATATCACATCACTCTACACATCACTCTACACAGCATTGAAAACATCACTCTACACATCACTCGACACAACATTGTAAACATCACTCAACACAACACTCTACACAACATTGAAAACATCACTCTACACATCACTCTACACAACACTGAAAACATCACTCAACACAACACTCTACACAACATTGAAAACATCAATCTACACATCACTCTACAGAATATTGAAAACATCACACTACACATCACTCTACACAACATTGAAAACATCACTCTATATATCACTCTACAGAACATTGAAAATATCACTCTACACATCATTCTCCACAACATTGAAATATCACGCTACACATCACTCTGCACAACATTGAAAACATCACTCTACAGATCACTCGACACAACATTGAAAACATCACTCTACACATCACTCTATATAACATAGAAAACATCACTCTACATATCACTCTGCAGAACATTGAAAACAACACTATACATATCACATCACTCTACACATCAATCTACACAACATTAAAACATCACTCTACACATCACTCTACACAACATTGAAAACAACACTCTATACATCACTCGACACAACATTGAAAAAATCACTCGACACATCACTCAACACAACATTGTAGACATCACTCCACACATCACTCTACACACCATTGAAAACATCACTCTACACATCACTCTACACAACACTGAAAACATCACTCAACACTTCTCTCTAAACAACATTGAAAACATCAATCTACACATCACTCTACAGAACATTGAAAACATCACTCTACACATCACTCGACACAACATTGTAAACATCACTCTACACATCACTCTGCACATCATTGAAAACATCACTCTACACTTCACTCTACACAACATTGAAAACATCACTCTACACAACAATCTACACAACATTTAAAACATAAATCTACACATCACTCTGCAGAATATTGAAAACATCACTCTACACATTACTCTACACAACATTGAAAACATCACTCTATACATCACTCGATACAACATTGAAAACATCACTCTACACATCACTCTACACAACATTGAAAACATCACTCTACACAACAATCTACACAACATTGAAAACATCAATCTACACATCACTCTGCAGAATATTGAAAACATCACTCTACACATCACTCTACACAACATTGTAAACATCACTCTACACATGAGTCTACACAACATTGAAAACATCACTCGACACATCACTCCACAGAACATTGAAAACATCACTCTACACATCACTCTCCACAACATTGAAAATATCACTCTGTACACCACTCTGCACAACATTGAACACATCACTCCATACATCACTCTACATAACATTGAAAACATCACTCTACACATCACTCTCCACAACATTTAAATATCACGCTACACATCACTCTACACATATTGAAATCATCACTCTACAGATCACTCTGCACAACATTGAAAACATCACTCTACACTTCACTTTACACAACATTGAAAACATCACTCAACACATCACGCTACACAACATTGAAAACATCACTCTGCACATCACTCCACACAATATTGAAAACATCACTCTACACAGCACTCGACACAACATTGAAAACATCACTCTACACAACAATCTACACAACATTGAAAACATCACTCGACACATCACTCTACACAACATTGAAAACATCACTCTACATATCAATCTATACAATATTGAAAACATCACTCGACACATCACTCTACACAACATTGAAAACATCACGCTACATATCACACTGCACAACATTGAAAACATCACTCTACACATCACTCGACACAACATTGAAAACATCACTCTACATATCACTCTGTACAACATTGAAAACATCAATCTACACATCACTCTATACAACATAGAAAACATCACTCTGCACCTCACTCTGCACAACATTGAAAACATCACTCTACACATCACTCTGCACAACTTTGAAAACATCACTCTACACTTCACTCGACACAACATTTGAAACATCACTCAACACATCACTCTACACCACATTGAAAACATCACTCTGCACATCACTCTACACAACATTGAAAATATCACTCTACACAGCACTCTACACAACATTGAAAACATCACTCTACAGAACAATCTACACAACATTGAAAACATCACTCTACACATCACTCTACACAACATTGAAAACATCACTCTACACATCACTCTATACAACATGGAATACATCACTCTGCACCTCACTCTGCACAACATTGAAAACATCACTGTACACAGCACTCTGCACAACATTGGAAACTTCACTCTACGTATCACTCTGCACAACATTGAAAACATTACTCTACACAGCACATCACTCTACACATCACTCTACACAACATTGAAAACTTCACTCTACATATCACTCTACACAACATTGAAAACATCACTCTACACATCACTCTACAACATTGTAAACATCACTCTACACATCACTCTACACACCATTGAAAGCATCACTCTACACATCACTCTACACAACACTGAAAACATCCCTCAACACATCGCTCTACACAACATTGAAAACATCACTCTGCACATTACTCTACACAACATTGAAAACATCAATCTACACATCATCTACAGAATATTGAAAACATCACACTACACATCACTCTACACAACATTGAAAACATCACTCTATATATCACTCTACAGAACATTGAAAATATCACTCTACACATCATTCTCCACAACATTGAAATATCACGCTACACATCACTCTGCACAACATTGAAAACATCACTCTATAGATCACTCTACACAACATTGAAAACATCACTCTACACATCACTCTATATAACATAGAAAACATCACTCTACATATCACTCTGCAGAACATTGAAAACAACACTATACATATCACATCACTCTACACATCAATCTACACAACATTAAAACATCACTCTACACATCACTCTACACAACATTGAAAACAACACTCTATACATCACTCGACACAACATTGAAAAAATCACACGACACATCACTCTACACAACATTGTAGACATCACTCCACACATCACTCTACACACCATTGAACACATCACTCTACACACCACTCTACACAACACTGAAAACATCACTCAACTCTTCTCTCTAAACAACATTGAAAACATCAATCTACACATCACTCTACAGAACATTGAAAACATCACTCTACACATCACTCTACACAACATTGTAAACATCACTCTACACATCACTCTGCACACCATTGAAAACATCACTCTACACTTCACTCTACACAACAATCTACACAACATTGAAAACATCAATCTACACATCACTCTGCAGAATATTGAAAACATCACTCTACACATCACTCTACACAACATTGTAAACATCACTCTACACATGAGTCTACACAACATTGAAAACATCACTCGACACATCACTCCACAGAACATTGAAAACATCACTCTACACATCACTCTCCACAACATTGAAAATATCACTCTGTACACCACTCTGCACAACATTGAACACATCACTCCATACATCACTCTACATAACATTGAAAACATCACTCTACACATCACTCTCCACAACATTTAAATATCACGCTACACATCACTCTACACAACATTGAAATCATCACTCTACAGATCACTCTGCACAACGTTGAAAACATCACTCTACACTTCACTTTACACAACATTGAAAACATCACTCAACACATCACGCTACACAACATTGAAAACATCACTCTGCACATCACTCCACACAATATTGAAAACATCACTCTACACAGCACTCGACACAACATTGAAAACATCACTCTACACAACAATCTACACAACATTGAAAACATCACTCGACACATCACTCTACACAACATTGAAAACATCACTCTACATATCAATCGATACAATATTGAAAACATCACTCTACACAGCACTCGACACAACATTGAAAACATCACTCTACATATCACTCTGTACAACATTGAAAACATCAATCTACACATCACTCTATACAACATAGAAAACATCACTCTGCACCTCACTCTGCACAACATTGAAAACATCACTCTACACATCACTCTGCACAACTTTGAAAACATCACTCTACACTTCACTCGACACAACATTTAAAACATCACTCAACACATCACTCTACACCACATTGAAAACATCACTCTGCACATCACTCTACACAACATTGAAAATATCACTCTACACAGCACTCTACACAACATTGAAAACATCACTCTACAGAACAATCTACACAACTTTGAAAACATCACTCTACACATCACTCTACACAACATTGAAAACATCACTCTACACATCACTCTATACAACATGGAATACATCACTCTGCAACTCACTCTGCACAACATTGAAAACATCACTGTACACAGCACTCTGCACAACATTGGAAACTTCACTCTACGTATCACTCTGCACAACATTGAAAACATTACTCTACACAGCACATCACTCTACACATCACTCTACACAACATTGAAAACTTCACTCTACATATCACTCTACACAACATTGAAAACATCACTCTACACATCACTCTACAACATTGTAAACATCACTCTACACATCACTCTACACACCATTGAACACATCACTCTACACATCACTCTACACAACACTGAAAACATCACTCAACACATCGCTCTACACAACATTGAAAACATCACTCTACACATTACTCTACACAACATTGAAAACATCAATCTACACATCATCTACAGAATATTGAAAACATCACACTACACATCACTCTACACAACATTGAAAACATCACTCTATATATCACTCTACAGAACATTGAAAATATCACTCTACACATCATTCTCCACAACATTGAAATATCACGCTACACATCACTCTGCACAACATTGAAAACATCACTCTATAGATCACTCTACACAACATTGAAAACATCACTCTACACATCACTCTATATAACATAGAAAACATCACTCTACATATCACTCTGCAGAACATTGAAAACAACACTATACATATCACATCACTCTACACAACAATCTACACAACATTAAAACATCACTCTACACATCACTCTACACAACATTGAAAACAACACTCTATACATCACTCGACACAACATTGAAAAAATCACACGACACATCACTCCACACAACATTGTAGACATCACTCCACACAACTCTCTACACACCATTGAACACATCACTCTACACATCACTCTACACAACACTGAAAACATCACTCAACTCTTCTCTCTAAACAACATTGAAAACATCAATCTACACATCACTCTACAGAACATTGAAAACATCACTCTACACATCACTCTACACAACATTGTAAACATCACTCTACACATCACTCTGCACACCATTGAAAACATCACTCTACACTTCACTCTACACAACATTGAAAACATCACTCTACACAACAATCTACACAACATTGAAAACATCAATCTACACATCACTCTGCAGAATATTGAAAACATCACTCTACACATCACTCTACACAACATTGAAAACATCACTCTATACATCACTCGACACAACATTGAAAACATCACTCTACACATCACTCTACACAACATTGTAAACATCACTCTACACATGAGTCTACACAACATTGAAAACATCACTCTACACATCACTCTACAGAACATTGAATACATCACTCTATACATCACTCTGCAGAACATTGAAAACATCACTCTACACATCACTCTCCACAACATTGAAATATCACGCTACACATCACTCTGCACAACATGGAAAACATCACTCTACACATCACTCTACACAATATTGAAAACATCACTCTACACATCACTCTACACAACACTGAACACATCACTCTACACATCACTCTGCACAACATTGTAAACATCACTCTACACATGAGTCTACACAGCACTGAAAAAATTACTCGACACATCACTCCACACAACATTGAAAACATCACTCTACACAGCACTCTCCACAACATTGAAATATAACGCTACACATCACTCTGCACAACATTGAACACGTCACTCTACACATCACTCTACACAACATTGAAAACATCACTCTACAGATTACTCTGCACAACATTGAAAACATCACTCTACACTTCACTTTACACAACATTGAAAACATCACTCAACACATCACGCTACACAACATTGAAAACATCACTCTGCACATCACTCCACACAATATTGAAAACATCACTCTACACAGCACTCGACACAACATTGAAAACATCACTCTACACAACAATCTACACAACATTGAAAACATCACTCGACACATCACTCTACACAACATTGAAAACATCACTCTACACATCAATCGATACAATATTGAAAACATCACTCGACACATCACTCCACACAACATTGAAAACATCACGCTACATATCACTCTGCACAACATTGAAAACATCACTCTACACATCACTCGACACAACATTGAAAACATCACTCTACACATCACTCTATACAACATTGAAAACATCACTCTACACATCACTCTGTACAACTTTGAAAACGTCACTCTACACTTCACTCTACACAACATTGAAAACATCACTCAACATATCACTCTACACCACATTGAAAACATCACTCTGCACATCACTCTACACAACATTGAAAACATCACTCTACACAGCACTCTACACAACATTGAAAACATCACTCTACAGAACAATCTACACAACATTGTAGACATCACTCTACACAGCACTCTACACACCATTGAAAACATCATTCTACACATCACTCTACACAACACTGAAAACATCACTCTACACATCACTCTACACAACATTGTAAACATCACTCGACACATGAGTCTACACAACATTGAAAAAATCACTCTATACATCATTCTGCACAACATTGAAAACATTACTCTACACATCACAAACAGAACATTGAAAACATCACTCTACACATCAATCTATACAATATTGAAAACATCACTCTACACATCACTCCACACAATATTGAAAACATCACTCTACATATCACTCTGCACAACATTGAAAACATCACTCTACACATCACTCGACACAACATTGAAAACATTACTCTACACATCACTTTACAGAACATTGAAAACATCACTCTTCACATCACTCTACACAACATTGAAAACATCACTCTATACATCACTCTACACAACATTGTAAATATCACTCTACACATGACTCTACACAACATTGAAAAAATCACTCTGTACCTAACTCTGAAAAACATTGAATACATCACTCTATACATCACTCTACAGAACATTGAAAACATCACGCTACACATCACTCTACACAACATTGAAAACATCAATCTACGCAGCACTCTACACAACATTGAAAACATCACTCAACACATCACTCTACACAACATTTAAAACCTCACTCTTTACATTATTCTGCACAACATTGAAAACATCACTCTATACATCACTCTGCACAACATTGAAAACATCACTCTACACATCACTCTGCACAACATTGAAAACATCACTCTACACATCACTCTACACAACATTGAAAACATCACTCTACACTTCACTTCACACAACATTGAAAACATCTCTCAACACATCACTCTACAAAACATTGAAAACATCACTCTACACATCACTCCACACAATATTGAAAACATCACTCTACACAGCACTCGACACAACATTGAAAACATCACCCTACACATCACTCTGCACAACATTGAAAACATCACTCTACACATCACTCTGCACAACATTTAAAACATCACTCTACACATCACTCTACACAACATTGAAAACATCACTCTACACAGCACTCGACACAACATTGAAAACATCACTCTACACAACAATCTACACAACATTGAAAACTTCACTCTACACATCAATCTATACAATATTGAAAACATCACTCGACACATCACTCCACACAACATTGAAAACATCACTCTACATATCACTCTGCACAACATTGAAAACATCACTCTACACATCACTCTACACAACATTGAAAACATCACTCGACATATCACTCTGCACGACATTGAAAACATCACTCTACACATCACTCTATACAACATAGAAAACATCACTCTGCACCTCACTCTGCACAACATTGAAAACATCACTCTACACATCACTCCACACAACATTGAAAACATCACTCTACACATCACTCAGCACAACATTGAAAACATCACTGTACACATCACTCTACACAACTTTGAAAACATCACTCTGCACTTCACTCTACACAACATTGAAAACATCACTCAACACATCACGCTACACCACATTGAAAACATCACTCTGCACATCACTCTACACAACATTGAAAACGTCACTCTACACAGCACTCTACACAACATTGAAAACATCACTCTACAGAACAATCTACACAACATTGAAAACATCACTCTACACATCACTCTACACAACATTGAAAACATCACTCTACACATCAATCTATACAATATTGAATACATCACTCTACACAGCACTCCACACAACATTGAAAACATCACTCTACATATCACTCTACACAACATTGAATACATCACTCTACATATCACTCTGCACAACATTGAAAACAACACTATACATATCACATCACTCTACACATCACTCTACACAACACTGAAAACATCACTCTACACATCACTCTACACAACATTGAAAACAACACTCTATACATCACTCGACACAACATTGAAAAAATCACTCTACACATCACTCTACACAACACTGAAAACATCACTCAACACTTCTCTCTAAACAACATTGAAAACATCAATCTACACATCACTCGACACAACATTGCAAACATCACTCTACACATCACTCTGCACACCATTGAAAACATCACTCTACACTTCACTCTACACAACATTGAAAACATCACTCCACACAACAATCGACACAACATTGAAAACATCAATCTCCGCAGCACTCTACACAACATTGAAAACATCACTCAACACATCACTCTACACAACATTTAAAACCTCACTCTTTACATCATTCTGCACAACATTGAAAACATCACTCTATACATCACTCTGCACAACATTGAAAACATCACTCTACACATCACTCTGCACAACATTGAAAACATCACTCTACACATCACTCTACACAACATTGAAAACATCACTCTACACTTCACTTCACACAACATTGAAAACATCTCTCAACACATCACTCTACAAAACATTGAAAACATCACTCTACACATCACTCCACACAATATTGAAAACATCACTCTACACAGCACTCGACACAACATTGAAAACATCACCCTACACATCACTCTGCACAACATTGAAAACATCACTCTACACATCACTCTGCACAACATTTAAAACATCACTCTACACATCACTCTACACAACATTGAAAACATCACTCTACACAGCACTCGACACAACATTGAAAACATCACTCTACACAACAATCTACACAACATTGAAAACTTCACTCTACACATCAATCTATACAATATTGAAAACATCACTCGACACATCACTCCACACAACATTGAAAACATCACTCTACATATCACTCTGCACAACATTGAAAACATCACTCTACACATCACTCTACACAACATTGAAAACATCACTCGACATATCACTCTGCACAACATTGAAAACATCACTCTACACATCACTCTATACAACATAGAAAACATCACTCTGCACCTCACTCTGCACAACATTGAAAACATCACTCTACACATCACTCCACACAACATTGAAAACATCACTCTACACATCACTCAGCACAACATTGAAAACATCACTGTACACATCACTCTACACAACTTTGAAAACATCACTCTGCACATCACTCTACACAACATTGAAAACATCACTCAACACATCACGCTACACCACATTGAAAACATCACTCTGCACATCACTCTACACAACATTGAAAACGTCACTCTACACAGCACTCTACACAACATTGAAAACATCACTCTACAGAACAATCTACACAACATTGAAAACATCACTCTACACATCACTCTACACAACATTGAAAACATCACTCTACACATCAATCTATACAATATTGAATACATCACTCTACACAGCACTCCACACAACATTGAAAACATCACTCTACATATCACTCTACACAACATTGAATACATCACTCTACATATCACTCTGCACAACATTGAAAACAACACTATACATATCACATCACTCTACACATCACTCTACACAACACTGAAAACATCACTCTACACATCACTCTACACAACATTGAAAACAACACTCTATACATCACTCGACACAACATTGAAAAAATCACTCTACACATCACTCTACACAACACTGAAAACATCACTCAACACTTCTCTCTAAACAACATTGAAAACATCAATCTACACATCACTCGACACAACATTGCAAACATCACTCTACACATCACTCTGCACACCATTGAAAACATCACTCTACACTTCACTCTACACAACATTGAAAACATCACTCCACACAACAATCGACACAACATTGAAAACATCAATCTACACATCACTCTGCAGAATATTGAAAACGTCACTCTACACATCACTCTACACAACATTGAAGACATCACTCTATACATCACTCGACACAACATTGAAAACATCACTCTACACATCACTCAGCACAACATTGAAAACATCACTCTACACATCACTCTGCACAACATTGAAAACATCACTCTACACATCACTCTCCACAACATTGAAATATCACGCTACACATCACTCTGCACAACATGGAAAACATCACTCTACACATCACTCTACACAATATTGAAAACATCACTCTACACATCACTCTACACAACACTGAACACATCACTCTACACATCACTCTGCACAACATTGTAAACATCACTCTACACATGAGTCTACACAACATTGAAAAAATTACTCGACACATCACTCCACACAACATTGAAAACATCACTCTACACAGCACTCTCCACAACATTGAAATATAACGCTACACATCACTCTGCACAACATTGAACACGTCACTCTAAACATCACTCTACACAACATTGAAAACATCACTCTACACAGCACTCGACACAACATTGAAAACATCACTCTACACAACAATCTACACAACATTGAAAACATCACTCGACACATCACTCTACACAACATTGAAAACATCACTCTACACATCAATCGATACAATATTGAAAACATCACTCGACACATCACTCCACACAACATTGAAAACATCACGCTACATATCACTCTGCACAACATTGAAAACATCACTCTACACATCACTCGACACAACATTGAAAACATCACTCTATATATCACTCTGTGCAACATTGAAAACATCACTCTACACATCACTCTATACAACATTGAAAACATCACTCTACACATCACTCTGTACAACTTTGAAAACGTCACTCTACACTTCACTCTACACAACATTGAAAACATCACTCAACATATCACTCTACACCACATTGAAAACATCACTCTGCACATCACTCTACACAACATTGAAAACATCACTCTACACAGCACTCTACACAACATTGAAAACATCACTCTACAGAACAATCTACACAACATTGTAGACATCACTCTACACAGCACTCTACACACCATTGAAAACATCATTCTACACATCACTCTACACAACACTGAAAACATCACTCTACACATCACTCTACACAACATTGTAAACATCACTCGACACATGAGTCTACACAACATTGAAAAAATCACTCTATACATCATTCTGCACAACATTGAAAACATTACTCTACACATCACAAACAGAACATTGAAAACATCACTCTACACATCAATCTATACAATATTGAAAACATCACTCTACAAATCACTCCACACAATATTGAAAACATCACTCTATATATCACTCTGCACAACATTGAAAACATCACTCTACACATCACTCGACACAACATTGAAAACATTACTCTACACATCACTTTACAGAACATTGAAAACATCACTCTTCACATCACTCTACACAACATTGAAAACATCACTCTATACATCACTCTACACAACATTGTAAATATCACTCTACACATGACTCTACACAACATTGAAAAAATCACTCTGTACCTAACTCTGAAAAACATTGAATACATCACTCTATACATCACTCTACAGAACATTGAAAACATCACGCTACACATCACTCTACACAACATTGAAAACATCAATCTACGCAGCACTCTACACAACATTGAAAACATCACTCCACACAACAATCGACACAACATTGAAAACATCAATCTACACATCACTCTGCAGAATATTGAAAACGTCACTCTACACATCACTCTACACAACATTGAAAACATCACTCTATACATCACTCGACACAACATTGAAAACATCACTCTACACATCACTCTACACAACATTGTAAACATCACTCTACACATGAGTCTACACAACATTGAAAAAATCACTCTGTACATCATTCTGCACAACATTGAAAACATCACTCTACACATCACTCTGCAGAACATTGAAAACATCACTCTACACATCACTCTCCACAACATTGAAAATATCACTCTACACGTCACTCTACACAACATTGAAAACATCACTATATACATCACTCTACACAACATTGTAAACATCACTCTACACATGACTCTACACAACATTGAAAATATCACTCTGTACCCCACTCTGCACAATATTGAATACATCACTCTATACATCACTCTACAGAACATTGAAAACATCACTCTACACATCACTCTCCACAACATTTAAATATCACGCTACACATTACTCTACACAACATTGAAATCATCACTCTACAGATCACTCTGCACAACATTGAAAACATCACTCTACACATCATTCTACACAACATTGAAAACATCACTCTACACATCACTCGACACAACATTGAAAACATCACTATACACATCACTCTGCGCAACATTGAAAACATCACTCTACACAGCACTCAACACAACATTGAAAACATCACTCTACACAACAATCTACACAACATTGAAAACATCACTCCACACATCAATCTATACAATATTGAAAACATCACTCGACACACCACTTCACACAACATTGAAAACTTCACTCTACATATCACTCTGCACAACATTGAAAACATCACTCTACACATCACTCTATACAACATAGAAAACATCACTCTGCACCTCACTCTGCACATCATTGAAAACATCACTCTACACATCACTCTACACAACATTGAAAATATCACTCTAAACATCACTCAGCACAACATTGAAAACATCACTCTACACATCACTCTGCACAACATTGAAAACATCACTCTACATATCACTCTACACAACTTTGAAAACATCACTCTACACTTCACTCGACACAACATTGAAAACATCACTCAACACATCACTCTACACAACATTGAAAACATCAATCTACACATCACTCGACACAACATTGTAAACATCACTCTACACATCAATCTGCACACCATTGAAAACATCACTCTACACTTCACTCTACACAACATTGAAAACATCACTCTACACAACAATCTACACAACATTGAAAACATCAATCTACACATCACTCTGCAGAATATTGAAAACATCACTCTACACATCACTCTACACAACATTGAAAACATCACTCTATACATCACTCAACACAACATTGAAAACATCACTCTACACAACACTCTACACAACATTGTAAACATCACTCTACACATGAGTCTACACAACATTGAAAAAATCACTCTGTACATCATTCTGCACAACATTGAAAACATCACTCTACACATCACTCTACAGAACATTGAAAACATCACTGTACACATCACTCTCCACAACATTGAAATATCACGCTTCACATCACTCTGCACAACATTGAAAACATCACTCTACACATCACTCTGCACAACATTGAAAACATCACTCTACACATCAATTTTCACAATATTGAAAACATCTCTCTACACAGCACTCTACACAACATTGAAAATATCACTCTACACGTCACTCTACACAACATTGAAAACATCACTCTACACAACATTGTAAACATCACTCTACACATGACTCTACACAACATTGAAAATATCACTCTGTACCCCACTCTGCACAATATTGAATACATCACTCAATACATCACTCTACAGAACATTGAAAACATCACTCTACACATCACTTTCCACAACATTTAAATATCACGCTACACATTACTCTACACAACATTGAAATCATCACTCTACAGATCACTCTGCACAACATTGAAAACAACACTCTACACATCACTCTACACAACATTGAAAACATCACTCTACACATCACTCGACACAACATTGAAAACATCACTATACACATCACTCTGCGCAACATTGAAAACATCACTCTGCACAGCACTCAACACAACATTGAAAACATCACTCTACACAACAATCTACACAACATTGAAAACATCACTCTACACATCAATCTATACAATATTGAAAACATCACTCGACACACCACTTCACACAACATTGAAAACTTCACTCTACATATCACTCTGCACAACATTGAAAACATCACTCTACACATCACTCTATACAACATAGAAAACATCACTCTGCACCTCACTCTGCACATCATTGAAAACATCACTCTACACATCACTCTACACAACATTGAAAATATCACTCTACACTTCACTCAGCACAACATTGAAAACATCACTCTACACATCACTCTGCACAACATTGAAAACATCACTCTACATATCACTCTACACAACTTTGAAAACATCACTCTACACTTCACTCGACACAACATTGAAAACATCACTCAACACATCACTCTACACAACATTGAAAACATCACTCTGCACATCACTCTACACACCATTGAAAACATCACTCTACACCTCACTCTACACAACACTGAAAACATCACTCAACACTTCTCTCTAAACAACATTGAAAACATCAATCTACACATCACTCGACACAACATTGTAAACATCACTCTACACATCACTCTGCACACCATTGAAAACATCACTCTACACTTCACTCTACACAACATTGAAAACATCACTCTACACAACAATCTACACAACATTGAAAACATCAATCTACACATCACTCTGCAGAATATTGAAAACATCACTCTACACATCACTCTACACAACATTGAAAACATCACTCTATACATCACTCAACACAACATTGAAAACATCACTCTACACAACACTCTACACAACATTGTAAACATCACTCTACACATGAGTCTACACAACATTGAAAAAATCACTCTGTACATCATTCTGCACAACATTGAAAACATCACTCTACACATCACTCTACAGAACATTGAAAACATCACTGTACACATCACTCTCCACAACATTGAAATATCACGCTTCACATCACTCTGCACAACATTGAAAACATCACTCTACACATCACTCTACACAATATTGAAAACATCACTCTACACATCACTCTGCACAACATTGAAAACATCACTCTACACATCAATTTTCACAACATTGAAAACCTCACTCTACACATCACTCTACACAACATTGAAAACATCACTCTACACTTCACTTTACACAATATTGAAAACATCTCTCTACACAGCACTCTACACAACATTGAAAATATCACTCTACACGTCACTCTACACAACATTGAAAACATCACTCTACACAACATTGTAAACATCACTCTACACATGACTCTACACAACATTGAAAATATCACTCTGTACCCCACTCTGCACAATATTGAATACATCACTCAATACATCCCTCTACAGAACATTGAAAACATCACTCTACACATCACTCTCCACAACATTTAAATATCACGCTACACATTACTCTACACAACATTGAAATCATCACTCTACAGATCACTCTGCACAACATTGAAAACAACACTCTACACATCACTCTACACAACATTGAAAACATCATTCTACACATCACTCGACACAACATTGAAAACATCACTATATACATCACTCTGCGCAACATTGAAAACATCACTCTGCACATCACTCTGCACAACATTGAAAACATCACTCAACACATCACTCTACACAACATTGAAAACATCACTCTGCACATCACTCTACACAATATTGAAAACATCACTCTACACAGCACTCAACACAACATTGAAAACATCACTCTACACATCACTCTATACAACATAGAAAACATCACTCTGCACCTCACTCTGCACATCATTGAAAACATCACTCTACACATCACTCTACACAACATTGAAAACATCACTCTACACATCATTCTACACAACTTTGAAAACATCACTCTACACATCACTCTTCACAACATTGAATACATCACTCTACACATCATTCTACACAACTTTGAAAACATCACTCTACACTTCACTCTACACAACATTGAAAACATCACTCAAAACATCACTTTACACAACATTGAAAACATCACTCTGCACATCACTCTACTCAACATTGAAAACATCACTCTACACAGCACTCTACACAACATTGAAAACATCACTCTACACAACAATCTACACAACATTGAAAACATCACTCTACACATCACTCTACACAACATTGAAAACATCACTCTAGACATCAACCTATACAATATTGAATACATCACTCTACACATCGCTCCACACAACATTGAAAACATCACTTTACCTATCACTCTGCACAACATTGAAAACATCACTCTACATATCACATCACTCTACACATCACTCTACACAACATTGAAAACATCACTCTGCACATCACTCAGCACAACATTGAAAACATCACTCTAAACTTCACTCTGCACAACATTGAAAACATCACTCTACACATCACTCTACACAACTTTGAAAACATCACACTACACTTCACTCTACACAACATTGAAAATATCACACTGTACCCCACTCTGCACAACATTGAATACATCACTCTATACATCACTCTACAGAACATTGAAAACATCACTCTACACATCACTCTCCACAACATTTACATATCACGCTACACATCACTCTACACAACATTGAAATCATCACTCTACACATCACTCAGCACAACATTGAAAACATCACTCTAGAATTCACTCGACACAACAATGAAAACTTCACTCTACACATCACTCGACACAACATTGAAAACATCACTATACACATCACTCTGCACAACATTGAAAACATCAACCTGGACATCACTCTGCACAACATTGAAAACATCACTCTACACATCACTCTACACAACATTGAAAACATCACTCTACACATCACTGAGCACAACATTGAAAACTTCACTCTACACATCACTCTACACAACATTGAAAACATCACTCTGCACCTCACTCTGCACAACATTGAAAAAATCACTCTACACATCACTCTACACATCATTGTAGACATCACTCTACACATCACTCTACACACCATTGAAAACATCACTCTACACATCACTCTACACAACACTGAAAACATCACTCAACACTTCACTCTAAACAACATTGAAAACATCAATCTACACATCACTCTACAGAACATTGAAAACATCACTCTACACATCACTCGACACAACATTGTAAACATCACTCTACACATCACTCTGCACACCATTGAAAACATCACTGTACACTTCACTCTACACAACATTGAAAACATCACTCTACACATCACTCTACACAACATTGAAAACATCACTCTACACATCACTCTGCACAACATTGAAAACAACACTCTATACATCACTCCACACAACATTGAAAAAATCACTCTACACATCAGTCTACACAACATTGTAGACATCACTCTAAACATCACTCTACACACCATTGAAAACATTACTCTACACATCACTCTACACAACACTGAAAACATCACTCAACACTTCACTCTAAACAACATTGAAAACATCAATCTACACATCACTCTACACAACATTGAAAACATCACTCTGCACATCACTCTACACAATATTGAAAACATCACTCTACACAGCACTCAACACAACATTGAAAACATCACTCTACACATCACTCTATACAACATAGAAAACATCACTCTGCACCTCACTCTGCACATCATTGAAAACATCACTCGACACATCACTCTACACAACATTGAAAACATCACTCTACACATCATTCTACACAACTTTGAAAACATCACACTACACATCACTCTTCACAACATTGAATACATCACTCTACACATCATTCTACACAACTTTGAAAACATCACTCTACACTTCACTCTACACAACATTGAAAACATCACTCAAAACATCACTCTACACAACATTGAAAACATCACTCTGCACATCACTCTACTCAACATTGAAAACATCACTCTACACAGCACTCTACACAACATTGAAAACATCACTCTACACAACAATCTACACAACATTGAAAACATCACTCTACACATCACTCTACACAACATTGAAAACATCATTCTAGACATCAACCTATACAATATTGAATACATCACTCTACACATCGCTCCACACAACATTGAAAACATCACTTTACCTATCACTCTGCACAACATTGAAAACATCACTCTACATATCACATCACTCTACACATCACTCTACACAACATTGAAAACATCACTCTGCACATCACTCAGCACAACATTGAAAACATCACTCTAAACTTCACTCTGCACAACATTGAAAACATCACTCTACACATCACTCTACACAACTTTGAAAACATCACACTACACTTCACTCTACACAACATTGAAAATATCACACTGTACCCCACTCTGCACAACATTGAATACATCACTCTATACATCACTCTACAGAACATTGAAAACATCACTCGACACATCACTCTCCACAACATTTACATATCACGCTACACATCACTCTACACAACATTGAAATCATCACTCTACACATCACTCAGCACAACATTGAAAACATCACTCTAGACATCACTCGACACAACAATGAAAACTTCACTCTACACATCACTCGACACAACATTGAAAACATCACTATACACATCACTCTGCACAACATTGAAAACATCAACCTGGACATCACTCTGCACAACATTGAAAACATCACTCTACACATCACTCTACACAACATTGAAAACATCACTCTACACATCACTGAGCACAACATTGAAAACTTCACTCTACACATCACTCTACACAACATTGAAAACATCACTCTGCACCTCACTCTGCACAACATTGAAAAAATCACTCTACACATCACTCTACACATCATTGTAGACATCACTCTACACATCACTCTACACACCATTGAAAACATCACTCTACACATCACTCTACACAACACTGAAAACATCACTCAACACTTCACTCTAAACAACATTGAAAACATCAATCTACACATCACTCTACAGAACATTGAAAACATCACTCTACACATCACTCGACACAACATTGTAAACATCACTCTACACATCACTCTGCTCACCATTGAAAACATCACTGTACACTTCACTCTACACAACATTGAAAACATCACTCTACACATCACTCTACACAACATTGAAAACATCACTCTACACATCACTCTACACAACATTGAAAACAACACTCTATACATCACTCCACACAACATTGAAAAAATCACTCTACACATCAGTCTACACAACATTGTAGACATCACTCAAAACATCACTCTACACACCATTGAAAACATCACTCTACACATCACTCTACACAACACTGAAAACATCACTCAACACTTCACTCTAAACAACATTGAAAACATCAATCTACACATCACTCTACAGAACATTGAAAACATCACTCGACACATCACTCGACACAACATTGTAAACATCACTCTACACATCATGCTGCACACCATTGAAAACATCACTATACACTTCACTCTACACAACATTGAAAAGATCACTCTATACATCACTACACAACATTGAAAACATCACTCTACACATCACTCTACACAACATTGTAAACATCACTCTACACATGAGTCTGCACAACATTGAAAAAAATCACTCTGTACATCATTCAGCACAACATTGAAAACATCACTCTATACATCACTCTACATAACATTGAAAACATCACTCTACACATCACTCTCCACAACTTTGAAATATCACGCTACACATCACTCTGCACAACATTGAAAACATCACTCTACACATCACTCCACACAATATTGAAAACATCACTCTACACATCACTCTACACAACATTGAAAACATCACTCTACACATCACTGAGCACAACATTGAAAACTTCACTCTACACATCACTCTACACAACATTGAAAACATCACTCTGCACCTCACTCTGCACAACATTGAAAAAATCACTCTACACATCACTCTACACATCATTGTAGACATCACTCTACACATCACTCTACACACCATTGAAAACATCACTCTACACATCACTCTACACAACACTGAAAACATCACTCAACACTTCACTCTAAACAACATTGAAAACATCAATCTACACATCACTCTACAGAACATTGAAAACATCACTCTACACATCACTCGACACAACATTGTAAACATCACTCTACACATCACTCTGCACACCATTGAAAACATCACTCTACACATCACTCTACACAACACTGAAAACATCACTCAACACTTCACTCTAAACAACATTGAAAACATCAATCTACACATCACTCTACACAACATTGAAAAAATCACTCTACACATCACTCTACACATCATTGTAGACATCACTCTACACATCACTCTACACACCATTGAAAACATCACTCTACACATCACTCTACACAACACTGAAAACATCACTCAACACTTCACTCTAAACAACATTGAAAACATCAATCTACACATCACTCTACACAACATTGAAAACATCACTCTGCACATCACTCTACACAATATTGAAAACATCACTCTACACAGCACTCAACACAACATTGAAAACATCACTCTACACATCACTCTATACAACATAGAAAACATCACTCTGCACCTCACTCTGCACATCATTGAAAACATCACTCGACACATCACTCTACACAACATTGAAAACATCACTCTACACATCATTCTACACAACTTTGAAAACATCACTCTACACATCACTCTTCACAACATTGAATACATCACTCTACACATCATTCTACACAACTTTGAAAACATCACTCTACACTTCACTCTACACAACATTGAAAACATCACTCAAAACATCACTCTACACAACATTGAAAACATCACTCTGCACATCACTCTACTCAACATTGAAAACATCACTCTACACAGCACTCTACACAACATTGAAAACATCACTCTACACAACAATCTACACAACATTGAAAACATCACTCTACACATCACTCTACACAACATTGAAAACATCACTCTAGACATCAACCTATACAATATTGAATACATCACTCTACATATCACATCACTCTACACATCACTCTACACAACATTGAAAACATCACTCTGCACATCACTCAGCACAACATTGAAAACATCACTCTAAACTTCACTCTGCACAACATTGAAAACATCACTCTACACATCACTCTACACAACTTTGAAAACATCACACTACACTTCACTCTACACAACATTGAAAATATCACACTGTACCCCACTCTGCACAACATTGAATACATCACTCTATACATCACTCTACAGAACATTGAAAACATCACTCTACACATCACTCTCCACAACATTTACATATCACGCTACACATCACTCTACACAACATTGAAATCATCACTCTACACATCACTCAGCACAACATTGAAAACATCACTCTAGACATCACTCGACACAACAATGAAAACTTCACTCTACACATCACTCGACACAACATTGAAAACATCACTATACACATCACTCTGCACAACATTGAAAACATCAACCTGGACATCACTCTGCACAACATTGAAAACATCACTCTACACATCACTCTACACAACATTGAAAACATCACTCTACACATCACTGAGCACAACATTGAAAACTTCACTCTACACATCACTCTACACAACATTGAAAACATCACTCTGCACCTCACTCTGCACAACATTGAAAAAATCACTCTACACATCACTCTACACATCATTGTAGACATCACTCTACACATCACTCTACACACCATTGAAAACATCACTCTACACATCACTCTACACAACACTGAAAACATCACTCAACACTTCACTCTAAACAACATTGAAAACATCAATCTACACATCACTCTACAGAACATTGAAAACATCACTCTACACATCACTCGACACAACATTGTAAACATCACTCTACACATCACTCTGCTCACCATTGAAAACATCACTGTACACTTCACTCTACACAACATTGAAAACATCACTCTACACATCACTCTACACAACATTGAAAACATCACTCTACACATCACTCTACACAACATTGAAAACAACACTCTATACATCACTCCACACAACATTGAAAAAATCACTCTACACATCAGTCTACACAACATTGTAGACATCACTCAAAACATCACTCTACACACCATTGAAAACATCACTCTACACATCACTCTACACAACACTGAAAACATCACTCAACACTTCACTCTAAACAACATTGAAAACATCAATCTACACATCACTCTACAGAACATTGAAAACATCACTCGACACATCACTCGACACAACATTGTAAACATCACTCTACACATCATGCTGCACACCATTGAAAACATCACTATACACTTCACTCTACACAACATTGAAAACATCACTCAAAACATCACTCTACACAACATTGAAAACATCACTCTGCACATCACTCTACTCAACATTGAAAACATCACTCTACACAGCACTCTACACAACATTGAAAACATCACTCTACACAACAATCTACACAACATTGAAAACATCACTCTACACATCACTCTACACAACATTGAAAACATCACTCTAGACATCAACCTATACAATATTGAATACATCACTCTACACATCGCTCCACACAACATTGAAAACATCACTTTACCTATCACTCTGCACAACATTGAAAACATCACTCTACATATCACATCACTCTACACATCACTCTACACAACATTGAAAACATCACTCTGCACATCACTCAGCACAACATTGAAAACATCACTCTAAACTTCACTCTGCACAACATTGAAAACATCACTCTACACATCACTCTACACAACTTTGAAAACATCACACTACACTTCACTCTACACAACATTGAAAATATCACACTGTACCCCACTCTGCACAACATTGAATACATCACTCTATACATCACTCTACAGAACATTGAAAACATCACTCTACACATCACTCTCCACAACATTTACATATCACGCTACACATCACTCTACACAACATTGAAATCATCACTCTACACATCACTCAGCACAACATTGAAAACATCACTCTAGACATCACTCGACACAACAATGAAAACTTCACTCTACACATCACTCGACACAACATTGAAAACATCACTATACACATCACTCTGCACAACATTGAAAACATCAACCTGGACATCACTCTGCACAACATTGAAAACATCACTCTACACATCACTCTACACAACATTGAAACCATCACTCTACACATCACTGAGCACAACATTGAAAACTTCACTCTACACATCACTCTACACAACATTGAAAACATCACTCTGCACCTCACTCTGCACAACATTGAAAAAATCACTCTACACATCACTCTACACATCATTGTAGACATCACTCTACACATCACTCTACACACCATTGAAAACATCACTCTACACATCACTCTACACAACACTGAAAACATCACTCAACACTTCACTCTAAACAACATTGAAAACATCAATCTACACATCACTCTACAGAACATTGAAAACATCACTCTACACATCACTCGACACAACATTGTAAACATCACTCTACACATCACTCTGCTCACCATTGAAAACATCACTCTACACTTCACTCTACACAACATTGAAAACATCACTCTACACATCACTCTACACAACATTGAAAACATCACTCTACACATCACTCTACACAACATTGAAAACAACACTCTATACATCACTCCACACAACATTGAAAAAATCACTCTACACATCAGTCTACACAACATTGTAGACATCACTCAAAACATCACTCTACACACCATTGAAAACATCACTCTACACATCACTCTACACAACACTGAAAACATCACTCAACATTTCACTCTAAACAACATTGAAAACATCAATCTACACATCACTCTACAGAACATTGAAAACATCACTCGACACATCACTCGACACAACATTGTAAACATCACTCTACACATCATGCTGCACACCATTGAAAACATCACTATACACTTCACTCTACACAACATTGAAAAGATCACTCTATACATCACTACACAACATTGAAAACATCACTCTACACATCACTCTACACAACATTGTAAACATCACTCTACACATGAGTCTGCACAACATTGAAAAAAATCACTCTGTACATCATTCAGCACAACATTGAAAACATCACTCTATACATCACTCTACATAACATTGAAAACATCACTCTACACATCACTCTCCACAACTTTGAAATATCACGCTACACATCACTCTGCACAACATTGAAAACATCACTCTACACATCACTCCACACAATATTGAAAACATCACTCTACACATCACTCTACACAACATTGAAAACATCACTCTACACATCACTGAGCACAACATTGAAAACTTCACTCTACACATCACTCTACACAACATTGAAAACATCACTCTGCACCTCACTCTGCACAACATTGAAACAATCACTCTACACATCACTCTACACATCATTGTAGACATCACTCTACACATCACTCTACACACCATTGAAAACATCACTCTACACATCACTCTACACAACACTGAAAACATCACTCAACACTTCACTCTAAACAACATTGAAAACATCAATCTACACATCACTCTACAGAACATTGAAAACATCACTCTACACATCACTCGACACAACATTGTAAACATCACTCTACACATCACTCTGCACACCATTGAAAACATCACTCTACACATCACTCTACACAACACTGAAAACATCACTCAACACTTCACTCTAAACAACATTGAAAACATCAATCTACACATCACTCTACACAACATTGAAAAAATCACTCTACACATCACTCTACACATCATTGTAGACATCACTCTACACATCACTCTACACACCATTGAAAACATCACTCTACACATCACTCTACACAACGCTGAAAACATCACTCAACACTTCACTCTAAACAACATTGAAAACATCAATCTACACATCACTCTACACAACATTGAAAACATCACTCTGCACATCACTCTACACAATATTGAAAACATCACTCTACACAGCACTCAACACAACATTGAAAACATCACTCTACACATCACTCTATACAACATAGAAAACATCACTCTGCACCTCACTCTGCACATCATTGAAAACATCACTCGACACATCACTCTACACAACATTGAAAACATCACTCTACACATCATTCTACACAACTTTGAAAACATCACTCTACACATCACTCTTCACAACATTGAATACATCACTCTACACATCATTCTACACAACTTTGAAAACATCACTCTACACTTCACTCTACACAACATTGAAAACATCACTCAAAACATCACTCTACACAACATTGAAAACATCACTCTGCACATCACTCTACTCAACATTGAAAACATCACTCTACACAGCACTCTACACAACATTGAAAACATCACTCTACACAACAATCTACACAACATTGAAAACATCACTCTACACATCACTCTACACAACATTGAAAACATCACTCTAGACATCAACCTATACAATATTGAATACATCACTCTACATATCACATCACTCTACACATCACTCTACACAACATTGAAAACATCACTCTGCACATCACTCAGCACAACATTGAAAACATCACTCTAAACTTCACTCTGCACAACATTGAAAACATCACTCTACACATCACTCTACACAACTTTGAAAACATCACACTACACTTCACTCTACACAACATTGAAAATATCACACTGTACCCCACTCTGCACAACATTGAATACATCACTCTATACATCACTCTACAGAACATTGAAAACATCACTCGACACATCACTCTCCACAACATTTACATATCACGCTACACATCACTCTACACAACATTGAAATCATCACTCTACACATCACTCAGCACAACATTGAAAACATCACTCTAGACATCACTCGACACAACAATGAAAACTTCACTCTACACATCACTCGACACAACATTGAAAACATCACTATACACATCACTCTGCACAACATTGAAAACATCAACCTGGACATCACTCTGCACAACATTGAAAACATCACTCTACACATCACTCTACACAACATTGAAAACATCACTCTACACATCACTGAGCACAACATTGAAAACTTCACTCTACACATCACTCTACACAACATTGAAAACATCACTCTGCACCTCACTCTGCACAACATTGAAAAAATCACTCTACACATCACTCTACACATCATTGTAGACATCACTCTACACATCACTCTACACACCATTGAAAACATCACTCTACACATCACTCTACACAACACTGAAAACATCACTCAACACTTCACTCTAAACAACATTGAAAACATCAATCTACACATCACTCTACAGAACATTGAAAACATCACTCTACACATCACTCGACACAACATTGTAAACATCACTCTACACATCACTCTGCTCACCATTGAAAACATCACTGTACACTTCACTCTACACAACATTGAAAACATCACTCTACACATCACTCTACACAACATTGAAAACATCACTCTACACATCACTCTACACAACATTGAAAACAACACTCTATACATCACTCCACACAACATTGAAAAAATCACTCTACACATCAGTCTACACAACATTGTAGACATCACTCAAAACATCACTCTACACACCATTGAAAACATCACTCTACACATCACTCTACACAACACTGAAAACATCACTCAACACTTCACTCTAAACAACATTGAAAACATCAATCTACACATCACTCTACAGAACATTGAAAACATCACTCGACACATCACTCGACACAACATTGTAAACATCACTCTACACATCATGCTGCACACCATTGAAAACATCACTATACACTTCACTCTACACAACATTGAAAAGATCACTCTATACATCACTACACAACATTGAAAACATCACTCTACACATCACTCTACACAACATTGTAAACATCACTCTACACATGAGTCTACACAACATTGAAAAAATCACTCTGTACATCATTCAGCACAACATTGAAAACATCACTCTATACATCACTCTACATAACATTGAAAACATCACTCTACACATCACTCTCCACAACTTTGAAATATCACGCTACACATCACTCTGCACAACATTGAAAACATCACTCTACACATCACTCCACACAATATTGAAAACATCACTCTACACATCACTCTACACAACATTGAAAACATCACTCTACACATCACTGAGCACAACATTGAAAACTTCACTCTACACATCACTCTACACAACATTGAAAACATCACTCTGCACCTCACTCTGCACAACATTGAAAAAATCACTCTACACATCACTCTACACATCATTGTAGACATCACTCTACACATCACTCTACACAACATTGAAAACATCACTCTACACATCACTCTACACAACACTGAAAACATCACTCAACACTTCACTCTAAACAACATTGAAAACATCAATCTACACATCACTCGACACAACATTGAAAACATCACTCTGCACATCACTCTACACAATATTGAAAACATCACTCTACACAGCACTCAACACAACATTGAAAACATCACTCTACACATCACTCTATACAACATAGAAAACATCACTCTGCACCTCACTCTGCACATCATTGAAAACATCACTCGACACATCACTCTACACAACATTGAAAACATCACTCTACACATCATTCTACACAACTTTGAAAACATCACTCTACACATCACTCTTCACAACATTGAATACATCACTCTACACATCATTCTACACAACTTTGAAAACATCACTCAACACTTCACTCTACACAACATTGAAAACATCACTCAAAACATCACTCTACACAACATTGAAAACATCACTCTGCACATCACTCTACTCAACATTGAAAACATCACTCTACACAGCACTCTACACAACATTGAAAACATCACTCTACACAACAATCTACACAACATTGAAAACATCACTCTACACATCACTCTACACAACATTGAAAACATCACTCTAGACATCAACCTATACAATATTGAATACATCACTCTACACATCGCTCCACACAACATTGAAAACATCACTTTACCTATCACTCTGCACAACATTGAAAACATCACTCTACATATCACATCACTCTACACATCACTCTACACAACATTGAAAACATCACTCTGCACATCACTCAGCACAACATTGAAAACATCACTCTAAACTTCACTCTGCACAACATTGAAAACATCACTCTACACATCACTCTACACAACTTTGAAAACATCACACTACACTTCACTCTACACAACATTGAAAATATCACACTGTACCCCACTCTGCACAACATTGAATACATCACTCTATACATCACTCTACAGAACATTGAAAACATCACTCTACACATCACTCTCCACAACATTTACATATCACGCTACACATCACTCTACACAACATTGAAATCATCACTCTACACATCACTCAGCACAACATTGAAAACATCACTCTAGACATCACTCGACAAAACAATGAAAACTTCACTCTACACATCACTAGACACAACATTGAAAACATCACTATGCACATCACTCTGCACAACATTGAAAACATCAACCTGGACATCACTCTGCACAACATTGAAAACATCACTCTACACATCACTCTACACAACATTGAAAACATCACTCTACACATCACTGAGCACAACATTGAAAACTTCACTCTACACATCACTCTACACAACATTGAAAACATCACTCTGCACCTCACTCTGCACAACATTGAAAAAATCACTCTACACATCATTGTAGACATCACTCTACACATCACTCTACACACCATTGAAAACATCACTCTACACATCACTCTACACAACACTGAAAACATCACTCAACACTTCACTCTAAACAACATTGAAAACATCAATCTACACATCACTCTACAGAACATTGAAAACATCACTCTACACATCACTCGACACAACATTGTAAACATCACTCTACACATCACTCTGCTCACCATTGAAAACATCACTGTACACTTCACTCTACACAACATTGAAAACATCACTCTACACTACACTCTACACAACATTGAAAACATCACTCTACACATCACTCTACACAACATTGAAAACAACACTCTATACATCACTCCACACAACATTGAAAAAATCACTCTACACATCAGTCTACACAACATTGTAGACATCACTCTAAACATCACTCTACACACCATTGAAAACATCACTCTACACATCACTCTACACAACACTGAAAACATCACTCAACACTTCACTCTAAACAACATTGAAAACATCAATCTACACATCACTCTACAGAACATTGAAAACATCACTCGACACATCACTCGACACAACATTGTAAACATCACTCTACACATCATGCTGCACACCATTGAAAACATCACTATACACTTCACTCTACACAACATTGAAAAGATCACTCTATACATCACTCTACACAACATTGAAAACATCACTCTACACATCACTCTACACAACATTGTAAACATCACTCTACACATGAGTCTACACAACATTGAAAAAATCACTCTGTACATCATTCAGCACAACATTGAAAACATCACTCTATACATCACTCTACATAACATTGAAAACATCACTCTACACATCACTCTCCACAACTTTGAAATATCACGCTACACATCACTCTGCACAACATTGAAAACATCACTCTACACATCACTCCACACAATATTGAAAACATCACTCGACACATCACTCTGCACAACATTGAAAACAACACTCTACACATCACTCTGCACAACATTGAAAACATCACTCTACACATCAATCTACACAACATTGAAAACATCACTCTACTCTTCACTTTACACAACATTGAAAACATCACCCAACACATCACTCTGCACAACATTGAAAACATCACACTGCACATCACTCTACACAACACTGAAAACATCATTCAACACTTCTCTCTAAACAACATTGAAAACATCAATCTACACATCACTCGACACAACATTGTAAACATCACTCTACACATCACTCTGCACACCATTGAAAACATCACTCTACACTTCACTCTACACAACATTGAAAACATCACTCTACACAACAATCCACACAACATTGAAAACATCAATCTACACATCACTCTGCATAATATTGAAAACATCACTCTACACATCACTCTACACAACATTGAAAACATCACTCTATACATCACTCAACACAACATTGAAAACATCACTCTACACAACACTCTACACAACATTGTAAACATCACTCTACACATGAGTCCACACAACATTGAAAAAATCACTCTGTACATCATTCTGCACAACATTGAAAACATCACTCTACACATCACTCTACAGAACATTGAAAACATCACTCTACACATCACTCTCCACAACATTGAAATATCACGCTTCACGTCACTCTGCACAACATTGAAAACATCACTCTACACATCAATTTTCACAACATTGAAAACCTCACTCTACACATCACTCTACACAACATTGAAAACATCACTCTACACTTCACTTTACACAATATTGAAAACATCTCTCTACACAGCACTCTACACAACATTGAAAATATCACTCTACACGTCACTCTACACAACATTGAAAACATCACTCTACACAACATTGTAAACATCACTCTACACATGACTCTACACAACATTGAAAATATCACTCTGTACCCCACTCTGCACAATATTGAATACATCACTCAATACATCACTCTACAGAACATTGAAAACATCACTCTACACATCACTCTCCACAACATTTAAATATCACGCTACACATTACTCTACACAACATTGAAATCATCACTCTACAGATCACTCTGCACAACATTGAAAACAACACTCTACACATCACTCTACACAACATTGAAAACATCACTCTACACATCACTCGACACAACATTGAAAACATCACTATATACATCACTCTGCGCAACATTGAAAACATCACTCTGCACATCACTCTGCACAACATTGAAAACATCACTCAACACATCACTCTACACAACATTGAAAACATCACTCTGCACATCACTCTACACAATATTGAAAACATCACTCTACACAGCACTCAACACAACATTGAAAACATCACTCTACACATCACTCTATACAACATAGAAAACATCACTCTGCACCTCACTCTGCACATCATTGAAAACATCACTCGACACATCACTCTACACAACATTGAAAATATCACTCTACACATCACTCAGCACAACATTGAAAATATCACTCTACACATCACTCTGCACAACATTGAAAACATCACTCTACACATCATTCTACACAACTTTGAAAACATTACTCTACACTTCACTCTACACAACATTGAAAACATCACTCAAAACATCACTCTACACAACATTGAAAACATCACTCTGCAAATCACTCTACTCAACATTGAAAACATCACTCTACACAGCACTCTACACAACATTGAAAACATCACTCTACACAACAATCTACACAATATTGAAAACATCACACTACACATCACTCTACACAACATTGAAAACATCACTCTAGACATCAACCTATACAATATTGAATACATCACTCTACACATCGCTCCACACAACATTGAAAACATCACTTTACCTATCACTCTGCACAACATTGAAAACATCACTCTACATATCACATCACTCTACACATCACTCTACACAACATTGAAAACATCACTCTGCACATCACTCAGCACAACATTGAAAACATCACTCTAAACTTCACTCTGCACAACATTGAAAACATCACTCTACACATCACTCTACACAACTTTGAAAACATCACACTACACTTCACTCTACACAACATTGAAAATATCACACTGTACCCCACTCTGCACAACATTGAATACATCACTCTATACATCACTCTACAGAACATTGAAAACATCACTCTACACATCACTCTCCACAACATTTACATATCACGCTACACATCACTCTACACAACATTGAAATCATCACTCTACACATCACTCAGCACAACATTGAAAACATCACTCTAGACATCACTCGACACAACAATGAAAACTTCACTCTACACATCACTCGACACAACATTGAAAACATCACTATACACATCACTCTGCACAACATTGAAAACATCACTCTGCACATCACTCTGCACAACATTGAAAACATCACTCTACACATCACTCTACACAACATTGAAAACATCACTCTACACATCACTGAGCACAACATTGAAAACATCACTCTACACATCACTCTACACAACATTGAAAACATCACTCTGCACCTCACTCTGCACAACATTGAAAAAATCACTCTACACATCACTCTACACATCATTGTAGACATCACTCTACACATCACTCGACACACCATTGAAAACATCACTCTACACATCACTCTACACAACACTGAAAACATCACTCAACACTTCACTCTACACAACATTGAAAACATCACTCTACACATCACTCTACACAACATTGAAAACATCACTCTACACATCACTCTACACAACATTGAAAACAACACTCAATACATCACTCCACACAACATTGAAAAAATCACTCTACACATCAGTCTACACAACATTGTAGACATCACTCTAAACATCACTCTACACACCATTGAAAACATCACTCTACACATCACTCTACACAACACTGAAAACATCACTCAACACTTCACTCTAAACAACATTGAAAACATCAATCTACACATCACTCTACAGAACATTGAAAACATCACTCGACACATCACTCGACACAACATTGTAAACATCACTCTACACATCATGCTGCACATCATTGAAAACATCACTATACACTTCACTCTACACAACATTGAAAAGATCACTCTATACATCACTCTACACAACATTGAAAACATCACTCTACACATCACTCTACACAACATTGTAAACATCACTCTACACATGAGTCTACACAACATTGAAAAAATCACTCTGTACATCATTCAGCACAACATTGAAAACATCACTCTATACATCACTCTACATAACATTGAAAACATCACTCTACACATCACTCTCCACAACTTTGAAATATCACGCTACACATCACTCTGCACAACATTGAAAACATCACTCTACACATCACTCCACACAATATTGAAAACATCACTCGACACATCACTCTGCACAACATTGAAAACAACACTCTACACATCACTCTGCACAACATTGAAAACATCACTCTGCACATCAATCTACACAACATTGAAAACATCACTCTACACTTCACTTTACACAACATTGAAAACATCACCCAACACATCAATCTACACAACATTGAAAACATCACACTGCACATCACTCTACACAATATTGAAAACATCACTCTACACAGCACTCTACACAACATTGAAAACATCACTCTACACAACAATCTACACAACATTGAAAACATTACTCTACACATCATGCTACACAACATTGAAAACATCAATCTACACAACAATCTACACAACATTGAAAACATCACTCGACACATCACTCTACACAATATTGAAAACATCACTCTACACAGCACTCTACACACCATTGAAAACATCACTCTACACATCACTCTACACAACATTGAAAACATCACTCTACACATCACTCTCCTCAACATTTAAATATCACGCGACACATCACTCTACACAACATTGAAATCATCACTCTACACATCACTCTGCACAACATTGAAAACTTCACTCTAGACATCACTCTACACAACATTGAAAACATCACTCTACACATCACTCGACACAACATTGAAAACATCACTATACACATCACTTTGCACAACATTGAAAACATCACTCTGCACATCACTCTACACAACATTGAAAACATCACTCTACACATCACTCAACACAACATTGAAAACATCACTCTGCACATCACTGAGCACAACATTGAAAACATCACTCTACACATCACTCTGCACAACATTGAAAACATCACTCTACACATCACTCTACTCAACATTGAAAACATCACTCTGCACATCACTCTACACAATATTGAAAAAATCACTCTACACAGCACTCAACACAACATTGAAAACATCACTCTACACAGCAATCTACAAAACATTGAAAACATCACTCTGCACATCACTCTACACAACATTGAAAACATCACTCCACACATCAATCTATACAATATTGAAAACATCACTCTACATATCACTCTGCACAACATTGAAAACATCACTCTGCACATCACTCTACACAACATTGAAAACTTCACTCTACATATCACTCTGCACAACATTGAAATCATCACTCTACACATCACTCTGTACAACATAGAAAACATCACTCTGCACCTCACTCTGCACAACATTGAAAACATCACTCTACACATCACTCTACACAACATTGAAAATATCACTCTACACATCACTCAGCACAACATTGAAAACATCACTCTACACATCACTCTGCACAACATTGAAAACAACACTCTACACATCACTCTACACAACTTTGAAAAAATCAGTCTACACTTCACTCTACACAACATTGAAAACATCACTCTACACATCACTCTACAGAACATTGAAAACATCACTCTACACGTCACTCTACACAACATTGTAAACATCACTCTACACATGAGTCTACACAACATTGAAAAAATCACTCTGTACATCATTCAGCACAACATTGAAAACATCACTCTATACATCACTCTACATAACATTGAAAACATCACTCTACACATCACTCTCCACAACTTTGAAATATCACGCTACACATCACTCTGCACAACATTGAAAACATCACTCTACACATCACTCCACACAATATTGAAAACATCACTCGACACATCACTCTGCACAACATTGAAAACAACACTCTACACATCACTCTGCACAACATTGAAAACATCACTCTACACATCAATCTACACAACATTGAAAACATCACTCTACACTTCACTTTACACAACATTGAAAACATCACTCTACACTTCACTTTACACAACATTGAAAACATCACCCAACACTTCACTCTACACAACATTGAAAACATCACTCTACACATCACTCTACACAACATTGAAAACATCACTCTACACATCACTCTACACAACATTGAAAACAACACTCTATACATCACTCGACACAACATTGAAAAAATCACTCTACACATCAGTCTACACAACATTGTAGACATCACTCTAAACATCACTCTACACACCATTGAAAACATCACTCTACACATCACTCTACACAACATTGTAAACATCACTCTACACATCACGCTGCACACCATTGAAAACATCACTCTACACTTCACTTTACACAGCATTGAAAACATCACCCAACACATCACTCTACACAACATTGAAAACATCACACTGCACATCACTCTACACAATATTGAAAACATCACTCTACACAGCACTCTACACAACATTGAAAACATCACTCTACACAACAATCTACACAACATTGAAAACATTACTCTACACATCATGCTACACAACATTGAAAACATCAATCTACACAACAATCTACACAACATTGAAAACATCACTCGACACATCACTCTACACAATATTGAAAACATCACTCTACACAGCACTCTACACACCATTGAAAACATCACTCTACACATCACTCTACACAACATTGAAAACATCACTCTACACATCACTCTCCACAACATTTAAATATCACGCGACACATCACTCTACACAACATTGAAATCATCACTCTACACATCACTCTGCACAACATTGAAAACTTCACTCTAGACATCACTCTACACAACATTGAAAACATCAGTCTACACATCACTCCACACAACATTGAAAACATCACTATACACATCACTCTGCACAACATTGAAAACATCACTCTGCACATCACTCTACACAACATTGAAAACATCACTCTACACATCACTCAACACAACATTGAAAACATCACTCTACACATCACTGAGCACAACATTGAAAACATCACTCTACACATCACTCTGCACAACATTGAAAACATCACTCTACACATCACTCTACTCAACATTGAAAACATCACTCTGCACATCACTCTACACAATATTGAAAACATCACTCTACACAGCACTCAACACAACATTGAAAACATCACTCTACACAGCAATCTACAAAACATTGAAAACATCACTCTGCGCATCACTCTACACAACATTGAAAACATCACTCTACACATCAATCTATACAATATTGAAAACATCACTCTACATATCACTCTGCACAACATTGAATACATCACTCTGCACATCACTCTACACAACATTGAAAACTTCACTCTACACATCACTCTACACAACATTGAAAATATCACTCTACACATCACTCAGCACAACATTGAAAACATCACTCTACACATCACTCTACACAACATTGAAAACATCACTCTGCACATCACTCTACTCAACATTGAAAACATCACTCTACACAGCACTCTACACAACATTGAAAACATCACTCTACACAACAATCTACACAACATTGAAAACATCACTCTACAAATCACTCTACACAACATTGAAAACATCACTCTACACATCAATCTATACAATATTGAATATATCACTCTACACATCACTCCACACAACATTGAAAACATCACTTTACATATCACTCTGCACAACATTGAAAACCTCACTCGACACATCACTCAACACAACATTGAAAACTTCACTCTACATATCACTCTGCACAACATTGAAAACATCACTATACATATCACATCACTCGACACATCACTCCACACAACATTGAAAACATCACTCTACACATCACTCTACACAACATTGAAAACATCACTCTACACTTCACTCTACACAACATTGAAAACATCACTCTACACTACATTGAAAACATCACTCTACACATCACTCTACACAACATTGAAAACAACACTCTTTACATCACTCGACACAACATTGAAAAAATCACTCTACACATCACTCTACACAACATTGTAAACACCACTCTACACATCACTCTACACAACATTGAAAACATCACTCTAGACTTCACTCTACACAACATTGAAAACATCACTCTACACTACATTGTAGACATCACTCTACACATCACTCTACACAACATTGATAACATCACTCTACACTTCACTCTACACAACACTGAAAACATCACTCAACATATCACTCTACACATCATTGAAAACATCAATCTACACATCACTCTGCAGAATATTGAAAACATTACTCTACACATCACTCTACACAACATTGAAAAATTCACTCTGTACATCATTCTGCACAACATTGAAAACATCACTCTACACATCACTCTACAGAACATTGAAAACATCACTCTACACATCACTCTCCACAACATTGAAATATCACGCTACACATCACTCTGCACAACATTGAAAACATCACTCTACACATCACTCTGCACAACATTGAAAACATCACTCTACACATCACATCACTCTACTCATCACTCTACACAACATTGAAAACATCACTCTACACATCACTCTACACAACATTGAAAACATCACTCTACACTTCACTCTACACAACATTGAAAACATCACTCTACACTACATTGAAAACATCACTCTACACATGACTCTACACAACATTGAAAACATCACTCAACACATCACTCTACATAACTTTGAAAACATCACTCTACACATCACTCTTCACAATATTGAAAACATCACTCTACACATCACTCTTCACAACATTGAAAACATCACTCTACACATCACTCTACACAACATTGAAAACATCACTCTACACATCACTCTACACAACATTGAAAACATCACTCTACACATCACTCTATACAACAGAGAAAACATCACTCTACACATCACTCTACACAACATTGAAAACATCAATCTACACATCACTCCACACAACATTGTAAACATCACTCTACACATGAGTCTACACAACATTGAAAAAATCACTCTGTACATCATTCTGCACAACATTGAAAAAATCACTCTACACATCACTCTCCACAACATTGAAATATCACGCTACACATCACTCTGCACAACATTGAAAACATCACTCTACACATCACTCTGCACAACATTGAAAACATCACTCTACACATCACTCTACACAACATTGAAAACATCACTCTACACATCACTCTACACAACATTGAAAACATCACTCTAAACATCACTCTATACAACATAGAAAACATCACTCTGCACCTCACTCTGCACAACATTGAAAACATCACTCTACACATCACTCTACACAACATTGAAAACATCACTCTACACATCACCCTACACAAAATTGAAAACATCACTCTACACAGCACTCTACACAACATTGAAAAAATCACTCTACACATCACTCTACACAACATTGTAAACATCACTCTACACATCACTCTACACACCATTGAAAACATCACTCTACACATCACTCTACACAACACTGAAAACATCACTCAACACATCACTCGACACAACATTGAAAACATCACTATACACATCACTCTGAACAGCATTGAAAACATCATTCTACACATCACTCTACAGAATATTGAAAACATCACTCTACACATCACTCTACACAACATTGAAAACATCACTCTATACATCACTCTATACAACATTGAAAACATCACTCTACACATAACTCGACACAACATTGTAAACATAACTCTACACATGAGTCTACACAACATTGAAAAAGTCACTCTGTACATCATTCTGCACAACATTGAAAACATCACTCTACACATCACTCTCCACAACATTGAAATATCACGCTACACATCACTCTGCACAACATTGAAAACATCACTCTACACATCACTCTATACAACATAGAAAACATCACTCTGCACCTCACTCTGCACAACATTGAAAACATCACTCTACACATCACTCTACACAACATTGAAAACATCACTCTACACATCACTCTACACAACATTGAAAACATCACTCTACACATCACTCTATACAACAGAGAAAACATCATTCTGCACCTCACTCTGCACAACATTGAAAAAAACATTCTACACATCACTCTACACAACATTGTAAACATCACGCTACACATCACTCTACACACCATTGAAAACATCACTCTACACATCACTCTACACAACACTGAAAACATCACTCAACACTTCACTCTACACAACATTGAAAACATCACTCTACACATCACTCTACACAACATTGAAAACATCAATCTACACATCACTCCACACAACATTGTAAACATCACTCTACACATGAGTCTACACAACATTGAAAAAATCACTCTGTACATCATTCTGCACAACATTGAAAACATCACTCTACACATCACTCTCCACAACATTGAAATATCACGCTACACATCACTCTGCACAACATTGAAAACATCACTCTACACATCACTCTGCACAACATTGAAAACATCACTCTACACATCACTCTACACAACATTGAAAACATCACTCTACACATCACTCTACACAACATTGAAAACATCACTCTACACATCACTCTACACAACACTGAAAACATCACTCAACACTTCACTCTACACAACATTGAAAACATCACTCTACACATCACTCTACACAACATTGAAAACATCAATCTACACATCACTCCACACAACATTGTAAACATCACTCTACACATGAGTCTACACAACATTGAAAAAATCACTCTGTACATCACTCTACACAACATTGAAAACATCAATCTACACATCACTCTACACACCATTGAAAACATCACTCTACACATCACTCTACACAACACTGAAAACATCACTCAACACATCACACTACACAACATTGAAAACATCAATCTGCACATCACTCTACAGATTCTTGAAAACATCACTCTACACAACATTGAAAACATCACTCAATACATCACTCTACACAGCATTGAAAACATCACACTGCACATCACTCTACACAACATTGTAAACATCACTCTACACATGACTCTACACAACATTGACAAAATCACTCTGTCCATCATTCTGCACAACATTGAAAACATCACTCTGCACATCACTCTACAGAACATTGAAAACATCACTCTACACATCACTCTCCACAACATTGAAATATCACGCTACACATCACTCTGCACAACATTGAAAACATCACTCTACACATCACTCTGCACAACATTGAAAACATCACTCTACACATCACATCACTCTACTCATCACTCTACACAACATTGAAAACATCACTCTACACATCACTCTACACAACATTGAAAACATCACTCTACACTTCACTCTACACAACATTGAAAACATCACTCTACACTACATTGAAAACATCACTCTACACATGACTCTACACAACATTGAAAACATCACTCAACACATCACTCTACATAACTTTGAAAACATCACTCTACACATCACTCTACACAATATTGAAAACATCACTCTACACATCACTCAACACACCATTGAAAACATCACTCTACACATCACTCTACACAACATTGAAAACATCAATCTACACATCACTCCACAGAACATTGAAAACATCACTCTACACATCACTCAACACACCATTGAAAATATCACTCTGCACTTCACTCTACACAACATTGAAAACATCAATCTACACATCACTCCACAGAACATTGAAAACATCACTCAACACATCGCTCTACACACCATTGAAAACATCACTCTACATATCACTCTGCACAACATTGAAAACATCACTATACATATCACATCACTCTACACATCACTCTACACAACATTGAAAACATCACTCCACACATCACTCGACACAACATTGTAAACATCACTCGACACATCACTCTGCACACCATTGAAAATATCACTCTGCACTTCACTCTGCACAACATTGAAAACATCAATCTACACATCACTCCACAGAACATTGAAAACATCACTCTACACATCGCTCTACACACCATTGAAAACATCACTCTACATATCACTCTGCACAACATTGAAAACATCACTATACATATCACATCACTCTACACATCACTCTACACAACATTGAAAACATCACTCTACACTACATTGAAAACATCACTCTACACATCAATCTACACAACATTGAAAACAACACTCTATATATCACTCTACACAACATTGAAAACATCAATCTACACATCACTCCACAGAACATTGAAAACATCACTCTACACATCACTCAACACACCATTGAAAACATCACTCAACACATCACTCTACACAACATTGAAAACATCAATCTACACATCACTCCACAGAACATTGAAAACATCACTCTACACATCACTCGACACAACATTGTAAACATCACTCTACAATCACTCTGCACACCATTGAAAATATCACTCTGCACTTCACTCTACACAACATTGAAAACATCGCACTAAACAACAATCTACACAACATTGAAAACATCAATCTACACATCACTCTGCAGAAATTTGAAAACATCACTCTACACATCACTCTACACAACATTGAAAACATCACTCTGCACATCACTCTACACAAGATTGAAAACAACACTCTACACATCACGCCACACAACATTGAAATATCACGCTTCACATCACTCTGCACAACACTGAAAACATCACTCTACACATCACTCTTCACAACATTGAAAACATCACTCTACACATCACTCTACACAACATTGAAAACATCACTCTGCACATAACTCGACACAACATTGAAAACATCACTCTACACATCACTCTGCACAACATTGAAAACATCACTCTACACATCACTCTATACAACATAGAAAACATCACTCTGCATCTCACTCTGCACAACATTGAAAACATCACTCTACACATCACTCTACACAACATTGAAAACATCACTCTATCATCACTCAGCACAACATTGAAAACATCACTCGACACAGCACTCTACACAACATTGAAAACATCACTCTACAAAACAATCTACACAACATTGAAAACATCACTCTACACATCACTCTACGCAACATTGAAAACATCACTCTACACATCAATCTATACGATATTGAAAACATCACTCTACACATCACGCCACACAACATTGAAATATCACGCTACACATCACTCTGCACAACATTGAAAACATCACTCTACACATCACTCTTCACAACATTGAAAACATCACACTACACATCACTCTACACAACATGGAAAACATCACTCTACACATCACTCTACACAACATTGAAAACATCACTCTACACATCACTCTATACAACAGAGAAAACATCACTCTACACATCACTCTACACAACATTGTAAACATCAATCTACACATCACTCCACACAACATTGTAAACATCACTCTACACATGAGTCTACACAACATTGAAAAAATCACTCTGTACATCATTCTGCACAACATTGAAAAAATCACTCTACACATCACTCTCCACAACATTGAAATATCACGCTACACATCACTCTGCACAACATTGAAAACATCACTCTACACATCACTCTGCACAACATTGAAAACATCACTCTACACATCACTCTACACAACATTGAAAACATCACTCTACACATCACTCTACACAACATTGAAAACATCACTCTAAACATCACTCTATACAACATAGAAAACATCACTCTGCACCTCACTCTGCACAACATTGAAAACATCACTCTACACATCACTCTACACAACATTGAAAACATCACTCTACACATCACCCTACACAAAATTGAAAACATCACTCTACACAGCACTCTACACAACATTGAAAAAATCACTCTACACATCACTCTGAACAGCATTGAAAACATCATTCTACACATCACTCTACAGAATATTGAAAACATCACTCTACACATCACTCTACACAACATTGAAAACATCACTCTATACATCACTCTATACAACATTGAAAACATCACTCTACACATAACTCGACACAACATTGTAAACATAACTCTACACATGAGTCTACACAACATTGAAAAAGTCACTCTGTACATCATTCTGCACAACATTGAAAACATCAAAAACATCACTCTACACATCACTCTCCACAACATTGAAATATCACGCTACACATCACTCTGCACAACATTGAAAACATCACTCTACACATCACTCTATACAACATAGAAAACATCACTCTGCACCTCACTCTGCACAACATTGAAAACATCACTCTACACATCACTCTACACAACATTGAAAACATCACTCTACACATCACTCTACACAACATTGAAAACATCACTCTACACATCACTCTATACAACAGAGAAAACATCATTCTGCACCTCACTCTGCACAACATTGAAAAAAACATTCTACACATCACTCTACACAACATTGTAAACATCACGCTACACATCACTCTACACACCATTGAAAACATCACTCTACACATCACTCTACACAACACTGAAAACATCACTCAACACTTCACTCTACACAACATTGAAAACATCACTCTACACATCACTCTACACAACATTGAAAACACCAATCTACACATCACTCCACACAACATTGTAAACATCACTCTACACATGAGTCTACACAACATTGAAAAAATCACTCTGTACATCATTCTGCACAACATTGAAAACATCACTCTACACATCACTCTCCACAACATTGTAAACATCACTCTACACAACATTGAAAACATCACTCTACACATCAATCTATACAATATTGAAAACATCACTCTACACATCACACTGCACAACATTGAAAACATCACTCTACATATCACTCGACACAAAATTGAAAACATCACTATACACATCACTCTACACACCATTAAAAACATCACTCTACAAATCACTCCACACAACACTGAAAACATTACTCAACACATCACTCTACACAACATTGAAAACATCACTCTACACATCACTCTACACAACATTGAAAACATCAATCTACACATCACTCTACAGATTATTGAAAACATCACTCTACACAACATTGAAAACATCACTCTATATATCACTCTACACAACATTGAAAAAATCACTCTACACATCACTCTACACAACATTGTAAACATCACTCCACACATGACTCTACACAACATTGAAAAAATCACTCTGTACATCATTCTGCACAACACTGAAAACATCACTCTGCACATCACTCTACAGAACAATGAAACATCACTCTATACATCACTCTCCACAACATTGAAATATCACGCTACACATCACTCTGCACAACATTGAAAACATCACTCTACACATCACTATATACAACATAGAAAACATCACTCTGCACCTCACTCTGCACAACATTGAAAACATCACTGTACACATCACTCTGCACAACATTGGAAACTTCACTCTACGTATCACCCTGCACAACATTGAAAACATTACTCTTCACATCAAATCACTCTACACATCACTCTAAACAACATTGAACACATCACTCTACACATCACTCTACACAACATTGAAAACATCACTCTACACATCACTCTGCACAACATAGAAAACATCGCTCTACACATCACTATATACAACATAGAAAACATCACTCTGCACCTCACTCTGCACAACATTGAAAACATCACTGTACACATCACTCTGCACAACATTGGAAACTTCACTCTACGTATCACCCTGCACAACATTGAAAACATTACTCTTCACATCACATCACTCTACACATCACTCTACACAACATTGAACACATCACTCTACACATCACTCTACACAACATTGAAATCATCACTCTACACTACATTGAAAACATCACTCTACACATGACTCTACACAACATTGAAAACATCACTCTACACATCACTCCACACCACATTGAAAACATCACTCTATACATCACTCTACACAACATTGAAAACATCACTCTACACATCACTCTATACAACATTGAAAACATCACTCTACACTTCACTCTACACAACATTGAAATCATCACTCTACACTACATTGAAAACATCACTCTACACATGACTCTACACAACATTGAAAACATCACTCCACACATCACTCTCCACAACATTGAAATATCACGCTACACATCACTCTACGCAACATTGAAAACATCACTCTACACATCAATCTATACGATATTTAAAACATCACTCTACACATCACGCCACACAACATTGAAATATCACGCTACACATCACTCTGCACAACCTCGAAAACATCACTCTACACATCACTCTTCACAACATTGAAAACATCATTCTACACATCACTCTACACAACATTGAAAACATCACTCTACACATCACTCCACACAACATTGAAAACATCATTCTACATATCACTCTGCACAACATTGAAAACATCACTCTACACATCACTCTACACAACATTGAAAACATCACTCTACACTTCACTCTACACAACATTGAAAACATCACTCCACACTACATTGAAAACATCTCTCTACACATCACTCTACACAAGATTGAAAACAACACTCTATACATCACTCGACACAACATTGAAAAAATCACTCTCCACATCACTCTACACACCATTGAAAACATCACTCTATACATCACTCGACACAACATTGAAAAATTCACTCTACACATCACTCTACACAAAATAGAAAACAACACTCTACAAATCACTCTACACAACACTGAAAACATCACTCAACACATCACTCTACACAACTTTGAAAACATCACTCTACACATCACTCAACACACCATTGAAAACATCACTCTACACATCACTCTACACAACATTGAAAACATCAATCTACACATCACTCCACAGAACATTGAAAACATCACTCTACACATCACTCGACACAACATTGTAAACATCACTCTACACATCACTCTGCACACCATTGAAAATATCACTCTGCACTTCACTCTACACAACATTGAAAACATCAATCTACACATCACTCCACAGAACATTGAAAACATCACTCAACACATCGCTCTGCACACCATTGAAAACATCACTCTACATATCACTCTGCACAACATTGAAAACATCACTATACATATCACATCACTCTTCACATCACTCTACACAACATTGAAAACATCACTCTACACATCACTCTACACAACATTGAAAACATCACTCTACAGTTCACTCTACACAACATTGAAAACATCACTCTACACTACATTGAAAACATCACTCCACATATCACTCTACACAACATTGAAAACAACACTCTATACATCACTCTACACAACATTGAAAACATCAATCTACACATCACTCCACAGAACATTGAAAACATCACTCTACACTACATTGAAAACATCACTCTACACATCACTCTACACAACATTGTAAACATCACTCTACACATCACTCTGCACACAATTGAAAATATCACTCTGCACTTCACTCTACACAACATTGAAAAAATCGCACTAAACAACAATCTACACAACATTGAAAACATCAATCTACACTTGACTCTGCAGAATATTGAAAACATCACTCTACACATCACTCTACACAACATTGAAAACATCACTCTACACATCACCCTACACAAGATTGAAAACAACACTCTACACATCACGCCACACAACATTGAAATATCACGCTACACATCACTCTGCACAACATTGAAAACATCACTCTACACATCACTCTTCACAACATTGAAAACATCACTCTTCACATCACTCTACACAACATTGAAAACATCACTCTACACATCACTCGACACAACATTGAAAACATCACTCTACACATCACTCTATACAACAGAGAAAACATCACTCTGCACCTCACTCTGCACAACATTGAAAAAAACACTCTACACATCACTCTACACAACATTGAAAACATCACTCTACACATCACTCAGCACAACATTGAAAACATCACTCTACACATCACTCTGCACAACATTGAAAACATCACTCTACACATCACTCTACACAACTTTGAAAACATCACTCTACACATCACTCTACACAACATTGAAAACATCACTCCACACTACATTGAAAACATCTCTCTACACATCACTCTACACAAGATTGAAAACAACACTCTATACATCACTCGACACAACATTGAAAACATCACTGTACACATCACTCTGCACAACATTGGAAACTTCACTCTACGTATCACCCTGCACAACATTGAAAACATTACTCTTCACATCAAATCACTCTACACATCACTCTACACAACATTGAACACATCACTCTACACATCACTCTACACAACATTGAAAACATCACTCTACACATCACTCTGCACAACATAGAAAACATCGCTCTACACATCACTATATACAACATAGAAAACATCACTCTGCACCTCACTCTGCACAACATTGAAAACATCACTGTACACATCACTCTGCACAACATTGGAAACTTCACTCTACGTATCACCCTGCACAACATTGAAAACATTACTCTTCACATCACATCACTCTACACATCACTCTACACAACATTGAACACATCACTCTACACATCACTCTACACAACATTGAAATCATCACTCTACACTACATTGAAAACCTCACTCTACACATGACTCTACACAACATTGAAAACATCACTCTACACATCACTCCACACCACATTGAAAACATCACTCTATACATCACTCTACACAACATTGAAAACATCACTCTACACATCACTCTATACAACATTGAAAACATCACTCTACACTTCACTCTACACAACATTGAAATCATCACTCTACACTACATTGAAAACATCACTCTACACATGACTCTACACAACATTGAAAACATCACTCCACACATCACTCTCCACAACATTGAAATATCACGCTACACATCACTCTACGCAACATTGAAAACATCACTCTACACATCAATCTATACGATATTTAAAACATCACTCTACACATCACGCCACACAACATTGAAATATCACGCTACACATCACTCTGCACAACATCGAAAACATCACTCTACACATCACTCTTCACAACATTGAAAACATCATTCTACACATCACTCTACACAACATTGAAAACATCACTCTACACATCACTCCACACAACATTGAAAACATCATTCTACATATCACTCTGCACAACATTGAAAACTTCACTCTACACATCACTCTACACAACATTGAAAACATCACTCTACACTTCACTCTACACAACATTGAAAACATCACTCCACACTACATTGAAAACATCTCTCTACACATCACTCTACACAAGATTGAAAACAACACTCTATACATCACTCGACACAACATTGAAAAAATCACTCTCCACATCACTCTACACACCATTGAAAACATCACTCTATACATCACTCGACACAACATTGAAAAATTCACTCTACACATCACTCTACACAAAATAGAAAACAACACTCTACAAATCACTCTACACAAAACTGAAAACATCACTCAACACATCACTCTACACAACTTTGAAAACATCACTCTACACATCACTCAACACACCATTGAAAACATCACTCTACACATCACTCTACACAACATTGAAAACATCAATCTACACATCACTCCACAGAACATTGAAAACATCACTCTACACATCACTCGACACAACATTGTAAACATCACTCTACACATCACTCTGCACACCATTGAAAATATCACTCTGCACTTCACTCTACACAACATTGAAAACATCAATCTACACATCACTCCACAGAACATTGAAAACATCACTCAACACATCGCTCTACACACCATTGAAAACATCACTCTACATATCACTCTGCACAACATTGAAAACATCACTATACATATCACATCACTCTTCACATCACTCTACACAACATTGAAAACATCACTCTACACATCACTCTACACAACATTGAAAACATCACTCTACACTTCACTCTACACAACATTGAAAACATCACTCTACACTACATTGAAAACATCACTCCACATATCACTCTACACAACATTGAAAACAACACTCTATACATCACTCTACACAACATTGAAAACATCAATCTACACATCACTCCACAGAACATTGAAAACATCACTCTACACTACATTGAAAACATCACTCTACACATCACTCTACACAACATTGTAAACATCACTCTACACATCACTCTGCACACAATTGAAAATATCACTCTGCACTTCACTCTACACAACATTGAAAAAATCGCACTAAACAACAATCTACACAACATTGAAAACATCAATCTACACTTCACTCTGCAGAATATTGAAAACATCACTCTACACATCACTCTACACAACATTGAAAACATCACTCTACACATCACCCTACACAAGATTGAAAACAACACTCTACACATCACGCCACACAACATTGAAATATCACGCTACACATCACTCTGCACAACATTGAAAACATCACTCTACACATCACTCTTCACAACATTGAAAACATCACTCTTCACATCACTCTACACAACATTGAAAACATCACTCTACACATCACTCGACACAACATTGAAAACATCACTCTACACATCACTCTATACAACAGAGAAAACATCACTCTGCACCTCACTCTGCACAACATTGAAAAAAACACTCTACACATCACTCTACACAACATTGAAAACTTCACTCTACACATCACTCAGCACAACATTGAAAACATCACTCTACACATCACTCTGCACAACATTGAAAACATCACTCTACACATCACTCTACACAACTTTGAAAACATCACTCTATGCATCACTCTGCACAACATTGAAAACATCACTCCACACTACATTGAAAACATCTCTCTACACATCACTCTACACAAGATTGAAAACAACACTCTATACATCACTCGACACAACATTGAAAAAATCACTCTCCACATCACTCTACACACCATTGAAAACATCACTCTACACATCACTCTACACAACACTGAAAACATCACTCAACACATCACTCTATACAACATTGAAAACATCACTCTACACATCACTCGACACAACATTGAAAACATCAATCTGCACATCACTCTACAGATTATTGAAAACATCACTCTACACAACATTGCAAACATCACTCAATACATCACTCTACACAGCATTGAAAACATCACTCTACACATCACTCTACACAACATTGTAAAGATCACTCTACACATGACTCTACACAACATTGACAAAATCACTCTGTCCATCATTCTGCACAACATTGAAAACATCACTCTGCACATCACTCTACAGAACATTGAAAACATCACTCTACACATCACTCTCCACAACATTGAAATATCACGCTACACATCACTCTGCACAACATTGAAAACATTACTCTACACATCACTCTGCACAACATTGAAAACATCACTCTACACAGCACTATATACAACATAGAAAACATCACTCTGCACCTCACTCTGCACAACCTTGAAAACATCGCTGTACACATCACTCTGCACAACATTGGAAACTTCACTCTACGTATCACTCTGCACAACATTGAAAACATTAATCTACACATCACATCACTCTACTCATCACTCTACACAACATTGAAAACATCACTCTACACTACATTGAAAACATCACTCTACACATGACTCTACACAACATTGAAAACATCACTCTATACATCACTCGACACAACATTGAAAAATTCACTCTACACATCACTCTACACAAAATAGAAAACAACACTCTACAAATCACTCTACACAACACTGAAAACATCACTCAACACATCACTCTACACAACTTTGAAAAGATCACTCTACACATCACTCAACACACCATTGAAAACATCACTCTACACATCACTCTACACAACATTGAAAACATCAATCTACACATCACTCCACAGAACATTGAAAACATCACTCTACACATCACTCGACACAACATTGTAAACATCACTCTACACATCACTCTGCACACCATTGAAAATATCACTCTGCACTTCACTCTACACAACATTGAAAACATCAATCTACACATCACTCCACAGAACATTGCAAACATCACTCAACACATCGCTCTACACACCATTGAAAACATCACTCTACATATCACTCTGCACAACATTGAAAACATCACTATACATATCACATCACTCTTCACATCACTCTACACAACATTGAAAACATCACTCTACACATCACTCTACACAACATTGAAAACATCACTCTACACTTCACTCTACACAACATTGAAAACATCACTCTACACTACATTGAAAACATCACTCCACATATCACTCTACACAACATTGAAAACAACACTCTATACATCACTCTACACAACATTGAAAACATCAATCTACACATCACTCCACAGAACATTGAAAACATCACTCTACATTACATTGAAAACATCACTCTACACATCACTCTACACAACATTGAAAACAACACTCTATACATCAATCCACACACCATTGAAAACACCACTCTACACATCACTCTACACAACATTGAAAACATCAATCTACACATCACTCTACAGATTATTGAAAACATCACTCTACACATCACTCTACACAACATTGAAAACATCACTCTGCACATGACTCTACACAACATTGAAAACATCACTCTACACATCACTCTGCACAACATTGTAAACATCACTCTACACATGACTCTACACAACATTGAAAAAAATCGCTCTGTACATCACTCTACACAACATTGAAAACATCACTTTACACATCAATCTATACAATATTGAAAACATCACTCTACACATCACTCCACACAACATTGAAAACATCACTCTACACATCACTCTATACAACATAGAAAACATCACTCTGCATCTCACTCTGCACAACATTGAAAACATCACTCTACACATCACTCTACACAACATTGAAAACATCACTCTACACATCACTCAGCACAACATTGAAAACATCACTCTACACATCACTCTGCACAACATTGAAAACATCACTCGACACAGCACTCTACACAACATTGAAAACATCACTCTGCAAAACAATCTACACAACATTGAAAACATCACTCTACACATCAATCTATACGATATTGAAAAGATCACTCTACACATCACGCCACACAACATTGAAATATCACGCTACACATCACTCTGCACAACATCGAAAACATCACTCTACACATCACTCATCACAACATTGAAAACATCACTCTACACATCACTCTACACAACATTGAAAACATCACTCTACACATCACTCTACACAACATTGAAAACATCACTCTACACTTCACTCTACACAACATTGAAAACATCACTCTACACTACATTGAAAACATCTCTCTACACATCACTCTACACAAGATTGAAAACAACACTCTATACATCACTCGACACAACATTGAAAAAATCACTCTACACATCACTCTACACACCATTGAAAACATCACTCTACACATCACTCTACACAACACTGAAAACATCACTCAACACATCACACTACACAACATTGAAAACATCAATCTGCACATCACTCTACAGATTCTTGAAAACATCACTCTACACAACATTGAAAACATCACTCAATACATCACTCTACACAGCATTGAAAACATCACACTGCACATCACTCTACACAACATTGTAAACATCACTCTACACATGACTCTACACAACATTGACAAAATCACTCTGTCCATCATTCTGCACAACATTGAAAACATCACTCTGCACATCACTCTACAGAACATTGAAAACATCACTCTACACATCACTCTCCACAACATTGAAATATCACGCTACACATCACTCTGCACAACATTGAAAACATCACTCTACACATCACTCTGCACAACATTGAAAACATCACTCTACACATCACATCACTCTACTCATCACTCTACACAACATTGAAAACATCACTCTACACATCACTCTACACAACATTGAAAACATCACTCTACACTTCACTCTACACAACATTGAAAACATCACTCTACACTACATTGAAAACATCACTCTACACATGACTCTACACAACATTGAAAACATCACTCAACACATCACTCTACATAACTTTGAAAACATCACTCTACACATCACTCTACACAATATTGAAAACATCACTCTACACATCACTCAACACACCATTGAAAACATCACTCTACACATCACTCTACACAACATTGAAAACATCAATCTACACATCACTCCACAGAACATTGAAAACATCACTCTACACATCACTCAACACACCATTGAAAATATCACTCTGCACTTCACTCTACACAACATTGAAAACATCAATCTACACATCACTCCACAGAACATTGAAAACATCACTCAACACATCGCTCTACACACCATTGAAAACATCACTCTACATATCACTCTGCACAACATTGAAAACATCACTATACATATCACATCACTCTACACATCACTCTACACAACATTGAAAACATCACTCCACACATCACTCGACACAACATTGTAAACATCACTCGACACATCACTCTGCACACCATTGAAAATATCACTCTGCACTTCACTCTGCACAACATTGAAAACATCAATCTACACATCACTCCACAGAACATTGAAAACATCACTCTACACATCGCTCTACACACCATTGAAAACATCACTCTACATATCACTCTGCACAACATTGAAAACATCACTATACATATCACATCACTCTACACATCACTCTACACAACATTGAAAACATCACTCTACACTACATTGAAAACATCACTCTACACATCAATCTACACAACATTGAAAACAACACTCTATATATCACTCTACACAACATTGAAAACATCAATCTACACATCACTCCACAGAACATTGAAAACATCACTCTACACATCACTCAACACACCATTGAAAACATCACTCAACACATCACTCTACACAACATTGAAAACATCAATCTACACATCACTCCACAGAACATTGAAAACATCACTCTACACATCACTCGACACAACATTGTAAACATCACTCTACAATCACTCTGCACACCATTGAAAATATCACTCTGCACTTCACTCTACACAACATTGAAAACATCGCACTAAACAACAATCTACACAACATTGAAAACATCAATCTACACATCACTCTGCAGAAATTTGAAAACATCACTCTACACATCACTCTACACAACATTGAAAACATCACTCTGCACATCACTCTACACAAGATTGAAAACAACACTCTACACATCACGCCACACAACATTGAAATATCACGCTTCACATCACTCTGCACAACACTGAAAACATCACTCTACACATCACTCTTCACAACATTGAAAACATCACTCTACACATCACTCTACACAACATTGAAAACATCACTCTGCACATAACTCGACACAACATTGAAAACATCACTCTACACATCACTCTGCACAACATTGAAAACATCACTCTACACATCACTCTATACAACATAGAAAACATCACTCTGCATCTCACTCTGCACAACATTGAAAACATCACTCTACACATCACTCTACACAACATTGAAATCATCACTCTATCATCACTCAGCACAACATTGAAAACATCACTCGACACAGCACTCTACACAACATTGAAAACATCACTCTACAAAACAATCTATACAACATTGAAAACATCACTCTACACATCACTCTACGCAACATTGAAAACATCACTCTACACATCAATCTATACGATATTGAAAACATCACTCTACACATCACGCCACACAACATTGAAATATCACGCTACACATCACTCTGCACAACATTGAAAACATCACTCTACACATCACTCTTCACAACATTGAAAACATCACTCTACACATCACTCTACACAACATTGAAAACATCAGTCTACACATCACTCTACACAACATTGAAAACATCACTCTACACATCACTCTATACAACAGAGAAAACATCACTCTACACATCACTCTACACAACATTGAAAACATCAATCTACACATCACTCCACACAACATTGTAAACATCACTCTACACATGAGTCTACACAACATTGAAAAAATCACTCTGTACATCATTCTGCACAACATTGAAAAAATCACTCTACACATCACTCTCCACAACATTGAAATATCACGCTACACATCACTCTGCACAACATTGAAAACATCACTCTACACATCACTCTGCACAACATTGAAAACATCACTCTACACATCACTCTACACAACATTGAAAACATCACTCTACACATCACTCTATACAACATTGAAAACATCACTCTAAACATCACTCTATACAACATAGAAAACATCACTCTGCACCTAACTCTGCACAACATTGAAAACATCACTCTACACAACATTGAAAACATCACTCTACACATCACCCTACACAAAATTGAAAACATCACTCTACACAGCACTCTACACAACATTGAAAAAATCACTCTACACATCACTCTACACAACATTGTAAACATCACTCTACACATCACTCTACACACCATTGAAAACATCACTCTACACATCACTCTACACAACACTGAAAACATCACTCAACACATCACTCGACACAACATTGAAAACATCACTATACACATCACTCTGAACAGCATTGAAAACATCATTCTACACATCACTCTACAGAATATTGAAAACATCACTCTACACATCACTCTACACAACATTGAAAACATCACTCTATACATCACTCTATACAACATTGAAAACATCACTCTACACATCACTCTACACAACTTTGAAAACATCACTCTACACATCACTCTACACAACATTGAAAACATCACTCCACACTACATTGAAAACATCTCTCTACACATCACTCTACACAAGATTGAAAACAACACTCTATACATCACTCGACACAACATTGAAAACATCACTGTACACATCACTCTGCACAACATTGGAAACTTCACTCTACGTATCACCCTGCACAACATTGAAAACATTACTCTTCACATCAAATCACTCTACACATCACTCTACACAACATTGAACACATCACTCTACACATCACTCTACACAACATTGAAAACATCACTCTACACATCACTCTGCACAACATAGAAAACATCGCTCTACACATCACTATATACAACATAGAAAACATCACTCTGCACCTCACTCTGCACAACATTGAAAACATCACTGTACACATCACTCTGCACAACATTGGAAACTTCACTCTACGTATCACCCTGCACAACATTGAAAACATTACTCTTCACATCACATCACTCTACACATCACTCTACACAACATTGAACACATCACTCTACACATCACTCTACACAACATTGAAATCATCACTCTACACTACATTGAAAACCTCACTCTACACATGACTCTACACAACATTGAAAACATCACTCTACACATCACTCCACACCACATTGAAAACATCACTCTATACATCACTCTACACAACATTGAAAACATCACTCTACACATCACTCTATACAACATTGAAAACATCACTCTACACTTCACTCTACACAACATTGAAATCATCACTCTACACTACATTGAAAACATCACTCTACACATGACTCTACACAACATTGAAAACATCACTCCACACATCACTCTCCACAACATTGAAATATCACGCTACACATCACTCTACGCAACATTGAAAACATCACTCTACACATCAATCTATACGATATTTAAAACATCACTCTACACATCACGCCACACAACATTGAAATATCACGCTACACATCACTCTGCACAACATCGAAAACATCACTCTACACATCACTCTTCACAACATTGAAAACATCATTCTACACATCACTCTACACAACATTGAAAACATCACTCTACACATCACTCCACACAACATTGAAAACATCATTCTACATATCACTCTGCACAACATTGAAAACATCACTCTACACATCACTCTACACAACATTGAAAACATCACTCTACACTTCACTCTACACAACATTGAAAACATCACTCCACACTACATTGAAAACATCTCTCTACACATCACTCTACACAAGATTGAAAACAACACTCTATACATCACTCGACACAACATTGAAAAAATCACTCTCCACATCACTCTACACACCATTGAAAACATCACTCTATACATCACTCGACACAACATTGAAAAATTCACTCTACACATCACTCTACACAAAATAGAAAACAACACTCTACAAATCACTCTACACAAAACTGAAAACATCACTCAACACATCACTCTACACAACTTTGAAAACATCACTCTACACATCACTCAACACACCATTGAAAACATCACTCTACACATCACTCTACACAACATTGAAAACATCAATCTACACATCACTCCACAGAACATTGAAAACATCACTCTACACATCACTCGACACAACATTGTAAACATCACTCTACACATCACTCTGCACACCATTGAAAATATCACTCTGCACTTCACTCTACACAACATTGAAAACATCAATCTACACATCACTCCACAGAACATTGAAAACATCACTCAACACATCGCTCTACACACCATTGAAAACATCACTCTACATATCACTCTGCACAACATTGAAAACATCACTATACATATCACATCACTCTTCACATCACTCTACACAACATTGAAAACATCACTCTACACATCACTCTACACAACATTGAAAACATCACTCTACACTTCACTCTACACAACATTGAAAACATCACTCTACACTACATTGAAAACATCACTCCACATATCACTCTACACAACATTGAAAACAACACTCTATACATCACTCTACACAACATTGAAAACATCAATCTACACATCACTCCACAGAACATTGAAAACATCACTCTACACTACATTGAAAACATCACTCTACACATCACTCTACACAACATTGTAAACATCACTCTACACATCACTCTGCACACAATTGAAAATATCACTCTGCACTTCACTCTACACAACATTGAAAAAATCGCACTAAACAACAATCTACACAACATTGAAAACATCAATCTACACTTCACTCTGCAGAATATTGAAAACATCACTCTACACATCACTCTACACAACATTGAAAACATCACTCTACACATCACCCTACACAAGATTGAAAACAACACTCTACACATCACGCCACACAACATTGAAATATCACGCTACACATCACTCTGCACAACATTGAAAACATCACTCTACACATCACTCTTCACAACATTGAAAACATCACTCTTCACATCACTCTACACAACATTGAAAACATCACTCTACACATCACTCGACACAACATTGAAAACATCACTCTACACATCACTCTATACAACAGAGAAAACATCACTCTGCACCTCACTCTGCACAACATTGAAAAAAACACTCTACACATCACTCTACACAACATTGAAAACATCACTCTACACATCACTCAGCACAACATTGAAAACATCACTCTACACATCACTCTGCACAACATTGAAAACATCACTCTACACATCACTCTACACAACTTTGAAAACATCACTCTATGCATCACTCTGCACAACATTGAAAACATCACTCCACACTACATTGAAAACATCTCTCTACACATCACTCTACACAAGATTGAAAACAACACTCTATACATCACTCGACACAACATTGAAAAAATCACTCTCCACATCACTCTACACACCATTGAAAACATCACTCTACACATCACTCTACACAACACTGAAAACATCACTCAACACATCACTCTATACAACATTGAAAACATCACTCTACACATCACTCGACACAACATTGAAAACATCAATCTGCACATCACTCTACAGATTATTGAAAACATCACTCTACACAACATTGCAAACATCACTCAATACATCACTCTACACAGCATTGAAAACATCACTCTACACATCACTCTACACAACATTGTAAAGATCACTCTACACATGACTCTACACAACATTGACAAAATCACTCTGTCCATCATTCTGCACAACATTGAAAACATCACTCTGCACATCACTCTACAGAACATTGAAAACATCACTCCACACATCACTCTCCACAACATTGAAATATCACGCTACACATCACTCTGCACAACATTGAAAACATTACTCTACACATCACTCTGCACAACATTGAAAACATCACTCTACACAGCACTATATACAACATAGAAAACATCACTCTGCACCTCACTCTGCACAACCTTGAAAACATCGCTGTACACATCACTCTGCACAACATTGGAAACTTCACTCTACGTATCACTCTGCACAACATTGAAAACATTAATCTACACATCACATCACTCTACTCATCACTCTACACAACATTGAAAACATCACTCTACACTACATTGAAAACATCACTCTACACATGACTCTACACAACATTGAAAACATCACTCTATACATCACTCGACACAACATTGAAAAATTCACTCTACACATCACTCTACACAAAATAGAAAACAACACTCTACAAATCACTCTACACAACACTGAAAACATCACTCAACACATCACTCTACACAACTTTGAAAAGATCACTCTACACATCACTCAACACACCATTGAAAACATCACTCTACACATCACTCTACACAACATTGAAAACATCAATCTACACATCACTCCACAGAACATTGAAAACATCACTCTACACATCACTCGACACAACATTGTAAACATCACTCTACACATCACTCTGCACACCATTGAAAATATCACTCTGCACTTCACTCTACACAACATTGAAAACATCAATCTACACATCACTCCACAGAACATTGCAAACATCACTCAACACATCGCTCTACACACCATTGAAAACATCACTCTACATATCACTCTGCACAACATTGAAAACATCACTATACATATCACATCACTCTTCACATCACTCTACACAACATTGAAAACATCACTCTACACATCACTCTACACAACATTGAAAACATCACTCTACACTTCACTCTACACAACATTGAAAACATCACTCTACACTACATTGAAAACATCACTCCACATATCACTCTACACAACATTGAAAACAACACTCTATACATCACTCTACACAACATTGAAAACATCAATCTACACATCACTCCACAGAACATTGAAAACATCACTCTACATTACATTGAAAACATCACTCTACACATCACTCTACACAACATTGAAAACAACACTCTATACATCAATCCACACACCATTGAAAACACCACTCTACACATCACTCTACACAACATTGAAAACATCAATCTACACATCACTCTACAGATTATTGAAAACATCACTCTACACATCACTCTACACAACATTGAAAACATCACTCTGCACATGACTCTACACAACATTGAAAACATCACTCTACACATCACTCTGCACAACATTGTAAACATCACTCTACACATGACTCTACACAACATTGAAAAAAATCGCTCTGTACATCACTCTACACAACATTGAAAACATCACTTTACACATCAATCTATACAATATTGAAAACATCACTCTACACATCACTCCACACAACATTGAAAACATCACTCTACACATCACTCTATACAACATAGAAAACATCACTCTGCATCTCACTCTGCACAACATTGAAAACATCACTCTACACATCACTCTACACAACATTGAAAACATCACTCTACACATCACTCAGCACAACATTGAAAACATCACTCTACACATCACTCTGCACAACATTGAAAACATCACTCGACACAGCACTCTACACAACATTGAAAACATCACTCTGCAAAACAATCTACACAACATTGAAAACATCACTCTACACATCAATCTATACGATATTGAAAAGATCACTCTACACATCACGCCACACAACATTGAAATATCACGCTACACATCACTCTGCACAACATCGAAAACATCACTCTACACATCACTCATCACAACATTGAAAACATCACTCTACACATCACTCTACACAACATTGAAAACATCACTCTACACATCACTCTACACAACATTGAAAACATCACTCTACACTTCACTCTACACAACATTGAAAACATCACTCTACACTACATTGAAAACATCTCTCTACACATCACTCTACACAAGATTGAAAACAACACTCTATACATCACTCGACACAACATTGAAAAAATCACTCTACACATCACTCTACACACCATTGAAAACATCACTCTACACATCACTCTACACAACACTGAAAACATCACTCAACACATCACACTACACAACATTGAAAACATCAATCTGCACATCACTCTACAGATTCTTGAAAACATCACTCTACACAACATTGAAAACATCACTCAATACATCACTCTACACAGCATTGAAAACATCACACTGCACATCACTCTACACAACATTGTAAACATCACTCTACACATGACTCTACACAACATTGACAAAATCACTCTGTCCATCATTCTGCACAACATTGAAAACATCACTCTGCACATCACTCTACAGAACATTGAAAACATCACTCTACACATCACTCTCCACAACATTGAAATATCACGCTACACATCACTCTGCACAACATTGAAAACATCACTCTACACATCACTCTGCACAACATTGAAAATATCACTCTACACATCACATCACTCTACTCATCACTCTACACAACATTGAAAACATCACTCTACACATCACTCTACACAACATTGAAAACATCACTCTACACTTCACTCTACACAACATTGAAAACATCACTCTACACTACATTGAAAACATCACTCTACACATGACTCTACACAACATTGAAAACATCACTCAACACATCACTCTACATAACTTTGAAAACATCACTCTACACATCATTCTACACAATATTGAAAACATCACTCTACACATCACTCAACACACCATTGAAAACATCACTCTACACATCACTCTACACAACATTGAAAACATCAATCTACACATCACTCCACAGAACATTGAAAACATCACTCTACACATCACTCAACACACCATTGAAAATATCACTCTGCACTTCACTCTACACAACATTGAAAACATCAATCTACACATCACTCCACAGAACATTGAAAACATCACTCAACACATCGCTCTACACACCATTGAAAACATCACTCTACATATCACTCTGCACAACATTGAAAACATCACTATACATATCACATCACTCTACACATCACTCTACACAACATTGAAAACATCACTCCACACATCACTCGACACAACATTGTAAACATCACTCGACACATCACTCTGCACACCATTGAAAATATCACTCTGCACTTCACTCTGCACAACATTGAAAACATCAATCTACACATCACTCCACAGAACATTGAAAACATCACTCTACACATCGCTCTACACACCATTGAAAACATCACTCTACATATCACTCTGCACAACATTGAAAACATCACTATACATATCACATCACTCTACACATCACTCTACACAACATTGAAAACATCACTCTACACTACATTGAAAACATCACTCTACACATCAATCTACACAACATTGAAAACAACACTCTATATATCACTCTACACAACATTGAAAACATCAATCTACACATCACTCCACAGAACATTGAAAACATCACTCTACACATCACTCAACACACCATTGAAAACATCACTCAACACATCACTCTACACAACATTGAAAACATCAATCTACACATCACTCCACAGAACATTGAAAACATCACTCTACACATCACTCGACACAACATTGTAAACATCACTCTACAATCACTCTGCACACCATTGAAAATATCACTCTGCACTTCACTCTACACAACATTGAAAACATCGCACTAAACAACAATCTACAGAACATTGAAAACATCAATCTACACATCACTCTGCAGAAATTTGAAAACATCACTCTACACATCACTCTACACAACATTGAAAACATCACTCTGCACATCACTCTACACAAGATTGAAAACAACACTCTACACATCACGCCACACAACATTGAAATATCACGCTTCACATCACTCTGCACAACACTGAAAACATCACTCTACACATCACTCTTCACAACATTGAAAACATCACTCTACACATCACTCTACACAACATTGAAAACATCACTCTGCACATAACTCGACACAACATTGAAAACATCACTCTACACATCACTCTGCACAACATTGAAAACATCACTCTACACATCACTCTATACAACATAGAAAACATCACTCTGCATCTCACTCTGCACAACATTGAAAACATCACTCTACACATCACTCTACACAACATTGAAATCATCACTCTATCATCACTCAGCACAACATTGAAAACATCACTCGACACAGCACTCTACACAACATTGAAAACATCACTCTACAAAACAATCTATACAACATTGAAAACATCACTCTACACATCACTCTACGCAACATTGAAAACATCACTCTACACATCAATCTATACGATATTGAAAACATCACTCTACACATCACGCCACACAACATTGAAATATCACGCTACACATCACTCTGCACAACATTGAAAACATCACTCTACACATCACTCTTCAGAACATTGAAAACATCACTCTACACATCACTCTACACAACATTGAAAACATCAGTCTACACATCACTCTACACAACATTGAAAACATCACTCTACACATCACTCTATACAACAGAGAAAACATCACTCTACACATCACTCTACACAACATTGAAAACATCAATCTACACATCACTCCACACAACATTGTAAACATCACTCTACACATGAGTCTACACAACATTGAAAAAATCACTCTGTACATCATTCTGCACAACATTGAAAAAATCACTCTACACATCACTCTCCACAACATTGAAATATCACGCTACACATCACTCTGCACAACATTGAAAACATCACTCTACACATCACTCTGCACAACATTGAAAACATCACTCTACACATCACTCTACACAACATTGAAAACATCACTCTACACATCACTCTACACAACATTGAAAACATCACTCTAAACATCACTCTATACAACATAGAAAACATCACTCTGCACCTAACTCTGCACAACATTGAAAACATCACTCTACACAACATTGAAAACATCACTCTACACATCACCCTACACAAAATTGAAAACATCACTCTACACAGCACTCTACACAACATTGAAAAAATCACTCTACACATCACTCTACACAACATTGTAAACATCACTCTACACATCACTCTACACACCATTGAAAACATCACTCTACACATCACTCTACACAACACTGAAAACATCACTCAACACATCACTCGACACAACATTGAAAACATCACTATACACATCACTCTGAACAGCATTGAAAACATCATTCTACACATCACTCTACAGAATATTGAAAACATCACTCTACACATCACTCTACACAACATTGAAAACATCACTCTATACATCACTCTATACAACATTGAAAACATCACTCTACACATAACTCGACACAACATTGTAAACATAACTCTACACATGAGTCTACACAACATTGAAAAAGTCACTCTGTACATCATTCTGCACAACATTGAAAACATCACTCTACACATCACTCTCCACAACATTGAAATATCACGCTACACATCACTCTGCACAACATTGAAAACATCACTCTACACATCACTCTATACAACATAGAAAACATCACTCTGCACCTCACTCTGCACAACATTGAAAACATCACTCTACACATCACTCTACACAACATTGAAAACATCACTCTACACATCACTCTACACAACATTGAAAACATCACTCTACACATCACTCTATACAACAGAGAAAACATCATTCTGCACCTCACTCTGCACAACATTGAAAAAAGCATTCTACACATCACTCTACACAACATTGTAAACATCACGCTACACATCACTCTACACACCATTGAAAACATCACTCTACACATCACTCTACACAACACTGAAAACATCACTCAACACTTCACTCTACACAACATTGAAAACATCACTCTACACATCACTCTACACAACATTGAAAACATCAATCTACACATCACTCCACACAACATTGTAAACATCACTCTACACATGAGTCTACACAACATTGAAAAAATCACTCTGTACATCATTCTGCACAACATTGAAAACATCACTCTACACATCACTCTCCACAACATTGAAATATCACGCTACACATCACTCTGCACAACATTGAAAACATCACTCTACACATCACTCTGCACAACATTGAAAACATCACTCTACACATCACTCTACACAACATTGAAAACATAACTCTACACATCACTCTACACAACATTGAAAACATCACTCTAAACATCACTCTATACAACATAGAAAACATCACTCTGCACCTCACTCTGCACAACATTGAAAACATCACTCTACACATCACTCTACACAACATTGAAAACATCACTCTACACATCACCCTACACAAAATTGAAAACATCACTCTACACAGCACTCTACACAACATTGAAAAAATCACTCTACACATCACTCTACACAACATTGTAAACATCACTCTACACATCACTCTACACACCATTGAAAACATCACTCTACACATCACTCTACACAACACTGAAAACATCACTCAACAAATCACTCGACACAACATTGAAAACATCACTATACACATCACTCTGAACAGCATTGAAAACATCATTCTACACATCACTCTACAGAATATTGAAAACATCACTCTACACATCACTCCACACAACATTGAAAACATCACTCTATACATCACTCTGCACAACATTGAAAACATCACTCTACACATCACTCTCCACAACATTGAAATATCACGCTACACATCACTCTGCACAACATTGAAAACATCACTCTACACATCACTCTATACAACATAGAAAACATCACTCTGCACCTCACTCTGCACAACATTGAAAACATCACTCTACACATCACTCTACACAACATTGAAAACATCACTCTACACATCACTCAGCACAACATTGAAAACATCACTCTACACATCGCTCTGCACAACATTGAAAACATCACTTTACACAGCACTCTACACAACATTGAAAACATCACTCTACAAAACTATCTACACAACATTGAAAACATCACTCTACACATCACTCTACACAACATTGAAAACATCAATCTACACATCACTCCACAGAACATTGAAAACATCACTCTACACATCACTCGACACAACATTGTAAACATCACTCTACAATCACTCTGCACACCATTGAAAATATCACTCTGCACTTCACTCTACACAACATTGAAAACATCGCACTAAACAACAATCTACACAACATTGAAAACATCAATCTACACATCACTCTGCAGAAATTTGAAAACATCACTCTACACATCACTCTACACAACATTGAAAACATCACTCTGCACATCACTCTACACAAGATTGAAAACAACACTCTACACATCACGCCACACAACATTGAAATATCACGCTTCACATCACTCTGCACAACACTGAAAACATCACTCTACACATCACTCTTCACAACATTGAAAACATCACTCTACACATCACTCTACACAACATTGAAAACATCACTCTGCACATAACTCGACACAACATTGAAAACATCACTCTACACATCACTCTGCACAACATTGAAAACATCACTCTACACATCACTCTATACAACATAGAAAACATCACTCTGCATCTCACTCTGCACAACATTGAAAACATCACTCTACACATCACTCTACACAACATTGAAAACATCACTCTATCATCACTCAGCACAACATTGAAAACATCACTCGACACAGCACTCTACACAACATTGAAAACATCACTCTACAAAACAATCTACACAACATTGAAAACATCACTCTACACATCACTCTACGCAACATTGAAAACATCACTCTACACATCAATCTATACGATATTGAAAACATCACTCTACACATCACGCCACACAACATTGAAATATCACGCTACACATCACTCTGCACAACATTGAAAACATCAATCTACACATCACTCCACACAACATTGTAAACATCACTCTACACATGAGTCTACACAACATTGAAAAAATCACTCTGTACATCATTCTGCACAACATTGAAAAAATCACTCTACACATCACTCTCCACAACATTGAAATATCACGCTACACATCACTCTGCACAACATTGAAAACATCACTCTACACATCACTCTGCACAACATTGAAAACATCACTCTACACATCACTCTACACAACATTGAAAACATCACTCTACACATCACTCTACACAACATTGAAATCATCACTCTAAACATCACTCTATACAACATAGAAAACATCACTCTGCACCTCACTCTGCACAACATTGAAAACATCACTCTACACATCACTCTACACAACATTGAAAACATCACTCTACACATCACCCTACACAAAATTGAAAACATCACTCTACACAGCACTCTACACCACATTGAAAAAATCACTCTACACATCACTCTACACAACATTGTAAACATCACTCTACACATCACTCTACACACCATTGAAAACATCACTCTACACATCACTCTACACAACACTGAAAACATCACTCAACACATCAATCGACACAACATTGAAAACATCACTATACACATCACTCTGAACAGCATTGAAAACATCATTCTACACATCACTCTACAGATTATTGAAAACATCACTCTACACATCACTCTACACAACATTGAAAACATCACTCTATACATCACTCTATGCAACATTGAAAACATCACTCTACACATAACTCGACACAACATTGTAAACATAACTCTACACATGAGTCTACACAACATTGAAAAAATCACTCTGTACATCATTCTGCACAACATTGAAAACATCACTCTACACATCACTCTCCACAACATTGAAATATCACGCTACACATCACTCTGCACAACATTGAAAACATCACTCTACACATCACTCGAGACAACATAGAAAACATCACTCTGCACCTCACTCTGCACAACATTGAAAACATCACTCTACACATCACTCTACACAACATTGAAAACATCACTCTACACATCACTCTGCACAACATTGAAAACATCACTCTACACATCACTCTATACAACAGAGAAAACATCATTCTGCACCTCACTCTGCACAACATTGAAAAAAACACTCTACACATCACTCTACACAACATTGTAAACATCACGCTGCACATCACTCTACACACCATTGAAAACATCACTCTACACATCACTCTACACAACACTGAAAACATCACTCAACACTTCACTCTACACAACATTGAAAACATCACTCTACACATCACTCTACACAACATTGAAAACATCAATCTACACATCACTCCACACAACATTGTAAACATCACTCTACACATGAGTCTACACAACATTGAAAAAATCACTCTGTACATCATTCTGCACAACATTGAAAACATCACTCTACACATCACTCTCCACAACATTGAAATATCACGCTACACATCACTCTGCACAACATTGAAAACATCACTCTACACATCACTCTGCACAACATTGAAAACATCACTCTACACATCACTCTACACAACATTGAAAAAATCACTCTACACATCACTCTACACAACATTGTAAACATCACTCTACACATCACTCTACACACCATTGAAAACATCACTCTACACATCACTTTACACAACACTGAAAACATCACTCTACACATAACTCGACACAACATTGTAAACATAACTCTACACATGAGTCTACACAACATTGAAAAAATCACTCTGTACATCATTCTGCACAACATTGAAAACATCACTCTACACATCACTCTCCACAACATTGAAATATCACGCTACACATCACTCTGCACAACATTGAAAACATCACTCTACACATCACTCTATACAACATAGAAAACATCACTCTGCACCTCACTCTGCACAACATTGAAAACATCACTCTACACATCACTCTACGCAACATTGAAAACATCACTCTACACATCACTCAGCACAACATTGAAAACATCACTCTACACATCGATCTGCACAACATTGAAAACATCACTTTACACAGCACTCTACACAACATTGAAAACATCACTCTACAAAACTATCTACACAACATTGAAAACATCACTCTACACATCACTCTACGCAACATTGAAAACATCACTCTACACATCAATCTATACAATATTGAAAACATCACTCTACACATCACTCCACACAACATTGAAATATCACGCTACACATCACTCTGTACAACATTGAAAACATCACTCTACAAATCACTCTGCACAACATTGAAAACATCACTCGACACATCACTCTACACAACATTGAAAACATCACTCTACACATCACTCTGCACAACATTGAAAACATCACTCTACACATCACTCTACACAACATTGAAAACATCACTCTACACATCACTCAGCACAACATTGAAAACATCACTCGACACAGCCCTCTACACAACATTGAAAACATCACTCTACAAAACAATCTACACAACATTGAAAACATCACTCTACACATCACTCTACGCAACATTGAAAACATCACTCTACACATCAATCTATACGATATTGAAAACATCACTCTACACATCACGCCACACAACATTGAAATATCACGCTACACATGACTCTGCACAACATTGATAACATCACTCTACACATCACTCTTCACAACATTGAAAACATCACTCTACACACCACTCTACACAACATTGAAAACATCACTCTACACATCACTCTATACAACAGAGAAAACATCATTCTGCACCTCACTCTGCACAACATTGAAAAAAACACTCTACACATCACTCTACACAACATTGAAAACATCACTCTACACATCACTCAGCACAACAGTGAAAACATCACTCTACACATCATTCTGCACAACATTGAAAACATCACTCTACACATCACTCTACACAACTTTGAAAACATCACTCTACACGTCACTCTGCAAAACATTGAAAACTTCACTCTACACATCACTCCATACAACATAGAAAACATCACTCTGCACCTCACTCTGCACAACATTGAAAACATCACTCTACATATCACTCTACACAACATTGAAAACATCACTCTACACATCACTCAGCACAACATTGAAAACATCACTCTACACATCGCTCAGCACAACATTGAAAACATCACTCTACAAAACTATCTACACAACATTGAAAACATCACTCTACACATCACTCTACGCAACATTGAAAACATCACTCTACACATCAATCTATACAATATTGAATACATCACTCTACACATCACTCCACACAACATTGAAATATCACGCTACACATCACTCTGTACAACATTGAAAACATCACTCTACAAATCACTCTGCACAACATTGAAAACATCACTCTACATGTTTCATCACTCTACACATCACTCTACACAACATTGTAAACATCACTCTACATATCACATCATTCTGCACCTCACTCTGCACAACATTGAAAACATCACTCTACACATCACTCTACACAACATTGAAAACATCACTCTACACATCACTCAGCACAACATTGAAAACATCACTCTACAGATCACTCTGCACAACATTGAAGACATCACTCTACAATTCACTCTACACAACATTGAAAAAATCACTCAACACATCACTCTACACAACATTGAAAACATCACTCTGCCCATCACTCTACACAACATTGAAAACATCACTCTACACAGCACTCTTCACAACATTGAAAACATCACTCTACACCACAATCTACACAACATTGAAAAAATCACTCTACACATCAATCTATACAATATTGAAAACATCACTCTACACATCACTCCACACAACATTGAAAACATCACTCTACATATCACTCTGCACATCATTGAAAACATCACTCTACACATCACTCTACACAACATTGAAAACATCACTCTACATATCACTCTGCACAACATTGAACACATCACTATACATATCACATCACCCTACACATCACTCTACACAGCATTGAAAACATCACTCTACTCATCACCCCACACAACATTGAAAACATCACTCTACATATCACTCTTCACAACATTGAAAACATCACTCTACATATCACATCACTCTACACATCACTCTACACAACATTGTAAACATCACTCTGCACATCACCCTACACAACATTGAAAACATCACTCTACACATCACTCTACATAACATTGATAACATCACTCTACACAACATTGAAAAGATTACTCTACACATCAGTATACACAACATTCAAAATATCACTCTACACATCACTCTATACAACATTGAAAACATCACTCTACACATCACTCGACACTACATTGAAAACATCACTCTACACATCACTCGACACAACATTGTAAACATCACTCTACAAATCACTCTGCACACCATTGAAAACAACACTCTACACTTCACTCTACACAACATTGAAAACATCACTCTACACAACAATCTACACAACATTGAAAACATCACTCAACACATCACTCTACTCAACATTGCAAACATCACTCTACACATGACTCGACACAACATTGAAAACATCACTCTACACAGCACTCTACACAACATTGAAAACATCACTCTACACAACAATGTACACAACATTGAAAACATCACTCTATACATCACTCTACACAACATTGAAAACATCACTCTACACATCAATCTATACAATATTGAAAACATCACTGTACACATCACTCCACACAACATTGAAAACATCACTCTACATACCACTCGGCACAACATTGAAAACATCACTCTACACATCACTCTACACAACATTGAAAACATCACTCCAAATATCACTCCGCACAACATTGAAAACATCACTCTGCACATCACCCTACACAACATTGAAAACATCACTCTACACATCACTCTACATAACATTGAAAACATCACTCTACACAACATTGAAAAGATCACTCTACACATCACTTTACACAACATTGAAAATATCACTCTACACATCACTCTGCACAACATACAAAACATCACTCTACATATCACTCTGCACAACATTGAAAACATAACTCTACATGTCACATCACTCTACACATCACTATGCACAACATTCAAAATATCACTCTGCACATCACTCTACACAACATTGAAAACATCACTCTACACATCACTCTACACAACATTGAAAACATCACTCTACACAGCACTCTACACAACATAGAAAACATCACTCTGCACCTCACTCTGCACAACATTGAAAACATCACTCTACACATCACTCTGCACAACATTGAAAACATCACTCTACATATCACTCTACACAACTTTGAAAACATCACTCTACACTTCCCTCCACACAAGATTGAAAACATCACTCAACTCATCACTCTACACAACATTGAAAACATCACTCTGCACATCACTCTACACAAAATTGAAAACATCACACTAAAGAGCACTCTACACAACATTGAAAACATCACTCTACACAACAATCAACACAACATTGAAAACATCACTCTACACATCAATCTATACAATATTGAATACATCACTCTACACATCACTCCACACAACATTGAAAACATCACTCTACATATCACTCTGCACAACATTGAAAACAGCACTCTACACATCACTCTACACAACATTGAAAACATCACCCTACCTATCACTCTGCATAACATTGAAAACATCACTATACATATCACATCACTCTGCACATCACTCTACACAGCATTGAAAACATCACTCTACACATCACCCTACACAACATTGAAAACATCACTCTACATATCACTTTGCACAACATTGAAAACATCACTCTACATATCACATCATTCTGCACCCCACTCTGCACAACATTGAAAACATCACTCTACACAGCACTCTACACAACATTGAAAACATCACTCTACACAACAATCTACACAACATTGAAAACATCACTCTATACATCACTCTACACAACATTGAAAACATCACTCTACACATCAATCTATACAATATTGAAAACATCACTGTACACATCACTCCACACAACATTGAAAACATCACTCTACATACCACTCGGCACAACATTGAAAACATCACTCTACACATCACTCTACACAACATTGAAAACATCACTCCAAATATCACTCCGCACAACATTGAAAACATCACTCTGCACATCACCCTACACAACATTGAAAACATCACTCTACACATCACTCTACATAACATTGAAAACATCACTCTACACAACATTGAAAAGATCACTCTACACATCACTTTACACAACATTGAAAATATCACTCTACACATCACTCTGCACAACATACAAAACATCACTCTACATATCACTCTGCACAACATTGAAAACATAACTCTACATGTCACATCACTCTACACATCACTATGCACAACACTCAAAATATCACTCTACACATCACTCTACACAACATTGAAAACATCACTCTACACATCACTCTACACAACATTGAAAACATCACTCTACACAGCACTCTACACAACATAGAAAACATCACTCTGCACCTCACTCTGCACAACATTGAAAACATCACTCTACACATCACTCTGCACAACATTGAAAACATCACTCTACATATCACTCTACACAACTTTGAAAACATCACTCTACACTTCCCTCCACACAAGATTGAAAACATCACTCAACTCATCACTCTACACAACATTGAAAACATCACCCTACATATCACTCTGCATAACATTGAAAACATCACTATACATATCACATCACTCTGCACATCACTCTACACAGCATTGAAAACATCACTCTACACATCACCCTACACAACATTGAAAACATCACTCTACATATCACTTTGCACAACATTGAAAACATCACTCTACATATCACATCATTCTGCACCCCACTCTGCACAACATTGAAAACATCACTCTACACATCACTCTACACAACATTGAAAACATCACTCTACACATCACTCAGCACAACATTGAAAACATCACTCTACACATCACTCTGCACAACATTGAAAACATCACTCAACTCTTCACTCTACACAACATTGAAAACATCACTCTGCACATCACTCTACACAACATTGAAAACATCACACTAAACAGCACTCTACACAACATTGAAAACATCACTCTACTCAACAATCAACACAACATTGAAAACATAACTCTACACAACAATCTACACAACATTGAAACCATCACTCTATACATCACTCTACACAACATTGAAAACATCACTCTGCACATCTATCTATACAATATTGAAAACATCACTGTACACATCACTCCACATATCATTGAAAACATCACTATACATACCACTCTGCACAACATTGAAAACATCACTCTACACAACATTGAAAACATCACTGTACATATCACTCCGCACAACATTGAAAACATCACTCTACACATCACTTTACACAACATTGAAAGTATCACTCTGCACATCACTCTGCACAACATACAAAACATCACTCTACATATCACTCTGCACAACATTGAAAACATCACTCTACATGTTACATCACTCTACACATCACTCTACACAACATTGTAAACATCACTCTACACATCACCCTACACAACATTGAAAACATCACTATACACATCACTCTACACAACATTGAAAACATCACTCTACACAACATTGAAAAGATCACTCTACACATCACTATGCACAACATTCAAAATATCACTCTACACATCACTCTACACAACATTGAAAAAATCACTCTACACATCACTCTACACAACATTGAAAACATCACTCTACACATCACTCTACACAACATAGAAAACATCACTCTGCACCTCACTCTGCACAACAATGAAAACATCACTCTGCACATCACTCTGCACAACATTGAAAACATCACTCTACACATCACTCTACACAACTTTGAAAACATCACTCTGCACTTCACTCTACACAACATTGAAAACATCACTCTACACATCACTCTGCACAACATTGAAAACAGCACTCTACATATCACATCATTCTGCACCTCACTCTGCACAACATTGAAAACATCACTCTACACATCACCCTACACAACATTGAAAACATCACTCTACACATCACTCTACATAACATTGAAAACATCACTCTACACAACATTGAAAAGATCACTCTACACATCACTTTACACAACATTGAAAATATCACTCTGCACATCACTCTGCTCAACATAGAAAACATCACTCTACATATCACTCTGCACAACATTGAAAACATCACTCTACATGTTACATCACTCTACACATCACTCTACATAACATTGTAAACATCACTCTACACATCACCCTACACAACATTGAAAACATCACTAGACACATCACTCTACACAACATTGAAAACATCACTCTACACAACATTGAAAAGATCACTCTACACATCACTATGCACAACATTCAAAATATCACTCTACACATCACTCTACACAGCATTGAAAACATCACTCTACACATCACTCAGCACAACATTGAAAACATCACTCTACACATCACTCTGCACAACATTGAAGACATCACTCTACACATCACTCTACACAACTTTGAAAACATCGCTCTGCACTTCACTCTCCACAACATTGAAAACATCACTCAACACATCACTCTACACAACATTGAAAACATCACTCTGCACATCACTCTACACAACATTGAAAACATCACTCTACAGAGCACTCTTCACAACATTGAAAACATCACTCTACACCACAATCTACACAACATTGAAAACATCACTCTACACATCAATCTATACAATATTGAAAACATCACTCTACGCATCACTCCACACAACATTGAAAACATCACTCTACATATCACATCACTCTACACATCACTCTACACAACATTGTAAACATCACTCTGCACATCACCCTACACAACATTGAAAACATCACTCTGCACATCACTCTACATAACATTGATAACATCACTCGACACAACATTGAAAAGATCACTCTACACATCACTATACACAACATTCAAAATATCACTCTACACAACATTGAAAACATCAATCTACACAACAATCTACACAACATTGAAAACATCACTCGACACATCACTCTACACAATATTGAAAACATCACTCTATACATCACTCTACACACCATTGAAAACATCACACTACACATCACTCTACACAACATTGAAAACATCACTCTATACATCACTCTACACAACATTGTAAACATCACTCTACACATGACTCTACACAACATTGAAAAAATCACTCTACACATCACTCTGCCCAACATTGAAAACTTCACTCTAGACATCACTCTACACAACATTGAAAACATCACTCTACACATCACTCGACACAACATTGAAAACATCACTATACACATCACTCTGCACAACATTGAAAACATCACTCTGCACATCACTCGACACAACATTGAAAACATCACTCGACACATCACTCAACACAGCATTGAAAACATCACTCTACACATCACTGAGCACAACATTGAAAACATCACTCTACACATCACTCTGCACAACATTGAAACCATCACTCTACACATCACTCTACTCAACATTGAAAACATCACGCTGCACATCACTCTACACAATATTGAAAACATCACTCTACACAGCACTCAACACAACATTGAAAACATCACTCTACACAGCAATCTACAAAACATTGAAAACATCACTCTGCACATCACTCTGCAGAATATTGAAAACATCACTCTACACATCACTCTACACAACATTGAAAACATCACTCTATACATCACTCAACACAACATTGAAAAAATCACTCTGTACATCATTCTGCACAACATTGAAAACATCAATCTACACAACAATCTACACAACATTGATAACATCACTCTGCACATCACTCTACACAACATTGAAAACATCACTCTACACAGCACTCTACACAACATTGAAAACATCACTCTACACATCACTCTACACAACATTGAAAACATCACTCTACACAGCACTCTACACAGCATTGAAAACATCACTCTACACATCACTCTACACAACATTGAAAACATCACTCTATACATCACTCTACACAACATTGTAAACATCACTCTACACATGACTCTACACAACATTGAAAAAATCACTCTGTACCCCACTCTGCACAACATTGAATACATCACTCTATACATCACTCTACAGAACATTGAAAACATCACTCTACACATCACTCTCCACAACTTTTAAATATCACTCTACACATCACTCTACATAACACTGAAATCATCACTCTACACATCACTCTGCACAACATTGAAAACATCACTCTACACATCACTCTCCACAACATTGAAAACATGACTCTACACATCACTCTGCACAACATTGAAAACATCACTCTACACATCACTCTGCACAACATTGAAAACATCACTCTACACAACATTGAAAACATCACTCTGCACTTCACTTTACACAACATTGAAAACATCACTCAACACATCACTCTACACAACATTGAAAACATCACTCTGCACATCACTCTACACAATATTGAAAACATCACTCTACACAGCACTCTACACAACATTGAAAACATCACTCTACACAACAATCTACGCAACATTGAAAACATCACTCTCCACATCACTCTACACAACATTGAAAACATCACTCTACACATCACTCAGCACAACATTGAACACATCACTCTACACATCACTCTGCACAACATTGAAAACATCACTCTACACATCACTCTACACAACTTTGAATACATCACTCTTCACTTCACTCCACACAACATTGAAAACATCGCTCAACATATCGCTCTACACAACATTGAAAACATCACTCTGCACATCACTCTATACAACATTGAAAACATCACTCTACACAGCACTCTACACAACATTGAAAACATCACTCTACACAATAATCTACACAACATTGAAAACATCACTCTACACATCACTCTACACAACATTGAAAACATCACTCAACACGTCAATCTATACAATATTGAAAACATCACTCTACACATCACTCTACACAGCATTGAAAACATCACTCTACACTTCACTTTACACAACATTGAAAACATTACTCAACACATCACTCTACACAACATTGAAAACATCACTCTGCACATCACTCTACACAATATTGAAAACATCACTCTACACAGCACTCTACCCAACATTAAAACCATCACTCTACACAACAATCTACACAACATTGAAAAGATCACTCTACACATCACTCAACACAACATTGAAAACATCACTCTACACATCAATCTATACAATATTGAAAACATCACTCGACACATCACTCCACACAACATTGAAAACATCACTCTATATATCACTCTGCACAACATTGAAAACATCACTCTACACATCACTCGACACAACATTGAAAACATCACTCTGCACCTCACTCTGCACAACATTGAAAACATCACTCTGCACATCACTCCACACAACATTGAAAACATCACTCTACACATTACTCAGCACAACATTGAAAACATCACTCTACACATCACTCTGCACAACATTGAAAACATCACTCTACACATCACTCTACACAACTTTGAAAACATCACTCTACACTTCCCTCTACACAACATTGAAAACATCACTCAACACATCACTCTACACAATATTGAAAACATCACTCTGCACATCACTCTACACAACATTGAAAACATCACTCTACACAGCACTCTACACAACATTGAAAACATCACTCTGCACAACAATCTACACAACATTGAAAAGATCACTCTACATATCACTCTGCACAACATTGAAAACATCACTATACCTATCACATCACTCTACACATCACTCTACACAACATTGAAAACATCACTCTATACATCACTCTACACAGCATTGTAAACATCACTCTACACATCACTCTGCACAACATTGAGAACATCACTCTGCACATCACTCTACACAACATTGAATTCATCACTCTGCACATCACTCTGCACAACATTGAAAACATCACTCTACACATCACTCTACACAACATTGAAAACACCACTCTACACATCACTCTACACACCATTGAAAACATCACTCTACACATCACTCTACACAACACTGAAAACATCACGCAACACATCACTCTACACAACATTGAAAACGTCAATCTACACATCACTCTACAGAACATTGAAAACATCACTCTACACATCACTCGACACAACATTGTAAACATCACTCTACACATAACTCTGCACACCATTGAAAACATCACTCTACACTTCACTCTACACAACATTGAAAACATCGCTCTAAACAACAATCTACACAACATTGAAAACATCAATCTACACATCACTCTGCAGAATATTGAAAACATCACTCTACACATCACTCTACACAACATTGAAAACATCACTCTATACATCACTCTACACAACATTGTAAACATCACTCTACACATGACTCTACACAACATTGAAAAAATCACTCTGTACCCCACTCTGCACAACATTGAATACATCACTCTATACATCACTCTACAGAACATTGAAAACATCACTCTACACATCACTCTCCACAACTTTTAAATATCACTCTACACATCACTCTACATAACACTGAAATCATCACTCTACACATCACTCTGCACAACTTTGAAAATATCACTCTACACATCACTCTACACAACATTGAAAACATCACTCTACACACCACTCGACACAACATTGAGAACATCGCTATACACATCACTCTGCACAACATTGAAAACATCACTCTGCACATCACCCTGCACAACATTGAAAACATCACTCTACACATCACTCTCCACAACATTCAAAACATCACTCTACACATCACTCTGCACAACATTGAAAACATCACTCTACACATCACTCTGCACAACATTGAAAACATCACTCTACACAACATTGAAAACATCACTCTACACATCACTCAGCACAACATTGAACACATCACTCTACACATCACTCTGCACAACATTGAAAACAGCACTCTACACATCACCCTACACAACTTTGAATACATCACTCTACATTTCACTCCACACAACATTGAAAACATCACTCAACATATCGCTCTACACAACATTGAAAACATCACTCTGCACATCACTCTATACAACATTGAAAACATCACTCTACACAGCACTCTACACAACATTGAAAACATCACTCTACACATCACTCGACACAACATTGAAAACATCACTCTGCACCTCACTCTGCACAACATTGAAAACATCACTCTGCACATCACTCGACACAACATTGAGAACATCGCTATACACATCACTCTACACAACATTGAAAACGTCAATCTACACATCACTCTACAGAACATTGAAAACATCACTCTACACATCACTCGACACAACATTGTAAACATCACTCTACACATAACTCTGCACACCATTGAAAACATCACTCTACACTTCACTCTACACAACATTGAAAACATCGCTCTAAACAACAATCTACACAACATTGAAAACATCAATCTACACATCACTCTGCAGAATATTGAAAACATCACTCTACACATCACTCTACACAACATTGAAAACATCACTCTATACATCACTCAACACAACATTGAACAAATCACTCTGTACATCATTCTGCACAACATTGAAAACATCAATCTACACAACAATCTACACAACATTGATAACATCACTCTGCACATCACTCTACACAACATTGAAAACATCACTCTACACAGCACTCTACACAACATTGAAAACATCACTCTACACATCACTCTACACAACATTGAAAACATCACTCTACACAGCACTCTACACAGCATTGAAAACATCACTCTACACATCACTCTACACAACATTGAAAACATCACTCTATACATCACTCTACACAACATTGTAAACATCACTCTACACATGACTCTACACAACATTGAAAAAATCACTCTGTACCCCACTCTGCACAACATTGAATATATCACTCTATACATCACTCTACAGAACATTTAAAACATCACTCTACACATCACTCTCCACAACTTTTAAATATCACTCTACACATCACTCTACATAACACTGAAATCATCACTCTACACATCACTCTGCACAACTTTGAAAATATCACTCTACACATCACTCTACACAACATTGAAAACATCACTCTACACACCACTCGACACAACATTGAAAACATCGCTATACACATCACTCTGCACAACATTGAAAACATCACTCTGCACATCACCCTGCACAACATTGAAAACATCACTCTACACATCACTCTCCACAACATTGAAAACATCACTCTACACATCACTCTGCACAACATTGAAAACATCACTCTACACATCACTCTGCACAACATTGAAAACATCACTCTACACAACATTGAAAACATCACTCTACACTTCACTTTACACAACATTGAAAACATCACTCAACACATCACTCTACACAACATTGAAAACATCACTCTGCACATCACTCTACACAATATTGAAAACATCACACTACACAGCACTCTACACAACATTGAAAACATCACTCTGCACAACAATCTACGCAACATTGAAAACATCACTCTCCACATCACTCTACACAACATTGAAAACATCACTCTACACAACAATCTACGCAACATTGAAAACATCACTCTCCACATCACTCTACACAACATTGAAAACATCACTCTACACATCACTCAGCACAACATTGAACACATCACTCTACACATCACTCTGCACAACATTGAAAACATCACTCTACACATCACTCTACACAACATTGAAAACATCACTCTACACAACAATCTACACAACATTGAAAACATCACTCTACACATCACTCTACACAACATTGAAAACATCACTCAACACGTCAATCTATACAATATTGAAAACATCACTCTACACATCACTCTACACAGCATTGAAAACATCACTCTACACTTCACTTTACACAACATTGAAAACATTACTCAACACATCACTCTACACAACATTGAAAACATCACTCTACACAGCACTCTACACAACATTGAAAACATCACTCTGCACAACAATCTGCACAACATTGAAAAGATCACTCTACACATCAGTCTACACAACATTGAAAACATCACTCTACACATCACTCAGCACAACATTGAAAACATCATTCTACACATCACTCTGCACAACATTGAAAACATCACTCTACACATCACTCTACACAACTTTGAAAACATCACTCTACACTTCACTCTGCACAACATTGAAAATATCACTCTACATATCACTCTGCACAACATTGAAAACATCACTATACATATCACATCACTCTACACATCACTCTACACAACATTGAAAACATCACTCTACACATCACTCTACACAACATTGAAAACATCACTCTAAACTTCACTCTACACAACATTGAAAACATCACTATACACTACATTGAAAACATCAATCTGCACATCACTCTACACAATATTGAAAACATCACTCTACACAGCACTCTACACAACATTGAAAACATCACTCTACACATCACTCTATACAACATAGAAAACATCACTCTGCACCTCACTCTGCACATCATTGAAAACATCACTCGACACATCACTCTACACAACATTGAAAATATCACTCTACACATCACTCTACACAATATTGAAAACATCACTCTACACAGCACTCTACACAGCATTGAAAACATCACTCTACACATCACTCTACACAACATTGAAAACATCACTCTATACATCACTCTACACAACATTGTAAACATCACTCTACACATGACTCTACACAACATTGAAAAAATCACTCTGTACCCCACTCTGCACAACATTGAATACATCACTCTATACATCACTCTACAGAACATTGAAAACATCACTCTACACAACACTCTCCACAAATTTTAAATATCACTCTACACATCACTCTACATAACACTGAAATCATCACTCTACACATCACTCTGCACAACTTTGAAAATATCACTCTACACATCACTCTACACAACATTGAAAACATCACTCTACACATCACTCGACACAACATTGAAAACATCGCTATACCCATCACTCTGCACAACATTGAAAACATCACTCTGCACATCACCCTGCACAACATTGAAAACATCACTCTACACATCACTCTCCACAACATTGAAAACATCACTCTACACATCACTCTGCACAACATTGAAAACATCACTCTACACATCACTCTGCACAACATTGAAAACATCACTCTACACAACATTGAAAACATCACTCTACACTTCACTTTACACAACATTGAAAACATCACTCAACACATCACTCTACACAACATTGAAAACATCACTCTGCACATCACTCTACACAATATTGAAAACATCGCTCTACACAGCACTCTACACAACATTGAAAACATCACTCTACACAACAATCTACGCAACATTGAAAACATCACTCTCCACATCACTCTACACAACATTGAAAACATCACTCTACACATCACTCAGCACAACATTGAACACATCACTCTGCACATCACTCTGCACAACATTGAAAACATCACTCTACACATCACTCTACACAACTTTGAATACATCACTCTACACTTCACTCCACACAACATTGAAAACATCACTCAACATATCGCTCTACACAACATTGAAAACATCACTCTGCACATCACTCTATACAACATTGAAAACATCACTCTACACAGCACTCTACACAACATTGAAAACATCACTCTACACAACAATCTACACAACATTGAAAACATCACTCTACACATCACTCTACACAACATTGAAAACATCACTCAACACGTCAATCTATACAATATTGAAAACATCACTCTACACATCACTCTACACAGCATTGAAAACATCACTCTACACTTCACTTTACACAACATTGAAAACATTACTCAACACATCACTCTACACAACATTGAAAACATCACTCTGCACATCACTCTACACAATATTGAAAACATCACTCTACACAGCACTCTACCCAACATTAAAACCATCACTCTACACAACAATCTACACAACATTGAAAAGATCACTCTACTATTCACTCAACACAACATTGAAAACATCACTCTACACATCAATCTATACAATATTGAAAACATCACTCGACACATCACTCCACACAACATTGAAAACATCACTCTGCACATCACTCTGCACAACATTGAAAACAGCAGTCTGCACTTCACTTTACACAACATTGAAAACATCACTCAACACATCACTCTACACAACATTGAAAACATCAATCTGCACATCACTCTACACAATATTGAAAACATCACTCTACACAGCACTCTACACAACATTGAAAACATCACTCTACACAACAATCTACACAACATTGATAACATCACTCTGCACATCACTCTACACAACATTGAAAACATCACTCTACACAGCACTCTACACAACATTGAAAACATCACTCTACACATTACTCTACACAACATTGAAAACATCACTCTACACAGCACTCTACACAGCATTGAAAACATCACTCTACACATCACTCTACACAACATTGAAAACATCACTCTATACATCACTCTACACAACATTGTAAACATCACTCTACACATGACTCTACACAACATTGAAAAAATCACTCTGTACCCCACTCTGCACAACATTGAATACATCACTCTAAACATCACTCTACAGAACATTGAAAACATCACTCTACACATCACTCTCCACAACTTTTAAATATCACTCTACACATCACTCTACATAACACTGAAATCATCACTCTACACATCACTCTGCACAACTTTGAAAATATCACTCTACACATCACTCTACACAACATTGAAAACATCACTCTACACATCACTCGACACAACATTGAAAACATCGCTATACACATCACTCTGCACAACATTGAAAACATCCCTCTGCACATCACCCTGCACAACATTGAAAACATCACTCTACACATCACTCTCCACAACATTGAAAACATCACTCTACACATCACTCTGCACAACATTGAAAACATCACTCTACACAACATTGAAAACATCACTCTACACTTCACTTTACACAACATTGAAAACATCACTATACACTTCACTTTACACAACATTGAAAACATCACTCAACACATCACTCTACACAACATTGAAAACATCACTCTGCACATCACTCTACACAATATTGAAAACATCGCTCTACACAGCACTCTACACAACATTGAAAACATCACTCTACACAACAATCTACGCAACATTGAAAACATCACTCTCCACATCACTCTACACAACATTGAAAACATCACTCTACACATCACTCAGCACAACATTGAACACATCACTCTACACATCACTCTGCACAACATTGAAAACATCACTCTGCACATCACCCTGCACAACATTGAAAACATCACTCTACACATCACTCTCCACAACATTGAAAACATCACTCTACACATCACTCTGCACAACATTGAAAACATCACTCTACACATCACTCTGCACAACATTGAAAACATCACTCTACACAACATTGAATACATCACTCTACACTTCACTTTACACAACATTGAAAACATCACTCAACACATCACTCTACACAACATTGAAAACATCACTCTGCACATCACTCTACACAATATTGAAAGCATCACTCTACACAGCACTCTACACAACATTGAAAACATCACTCTACACAACAATCTACGCAACATTGAAAACATCACTCTCCACATCACTCTACACAACATTGAAAACATCACTCTACACATCACTCAGCACAACATTGAACACATCACTCTACACATCACTCTGCACAACATTGAAAACATCACTCTACACATCACTCTACACAACTTTGAATACATCACTCTACACTTCACTCCACACAACATTGAAAACATCACTCAACATATCGCTCTACACAACATTGAAAACATCACTCTGCACATCACTCTATACAACATTGAAAACATCACTCTACACAGCACTCTACACAACATTGAAAACATCACTCTACACAACAATCTACACAACATTGAAAACATCACTCTACACATCACTCTACACAACATTGAAAACATCACTCAACACGTCAATCTATACAATATTGAAAACATCACTCTACACATCACTCTACACAGCATTGAAAACATCACTCTACACTTCACTTTACACAACATTGAAAACATTACTCAACACATCACTCTACACAACATTGAAAACATCACTCTGCAAATCACCCTACACAATATTGAAAACATCACTCTACACAGCACTCTACCCAACATTAAAACCATCACTCTACACAACAATCTACACAACATTGAAAAGATCACTCTACACATCACTCAACACAACATTGAAAACATCACTCTACACATCAATCTATACAATATTGAAAACATCACTCGAAACATCACTCCACACAACATTGAAAACATCACTCTATATATCACTCTGCACAACATTGAAAACATCACTCTACACATCACTCGACACAACATTGAAAACATCACTCTGCACCTCACTCTGCACAGCATTGAAAACATCACTCTGCACATCACTCCACACAACATTGAAAACATCACTCTACACATTACTCAGCACAACATTGAAAACATCACTCTACACATCACTCTGCACAACATTGAAAACATCACTCTACACATCACTCTACACAACTTTGAAAACATCACTCTACACTTCCCTCTACACAACATTGAAAACATCACTCAACACATCACTCTACACAATATTGAAAACATCACTCTGCACATCACTCTACACAACATTGAAAACATCACTCTACACAGCACTCTACACAACATTGAAAACATCACTCTGCACAACAATCTACACAACATTGAAAAGATCACTCTACATATCACTCTGCACAACATTGAAAACACCACTATACCTATCACATCACTCTACACATCACTCTACACAACATTGAAAACATCACTCTATACATCACTCTACACAGCATTGTAAACATCGCTCTACACATCACTCTGCACAACATTGAGAACATCACTCTGCACATCACTCTACACAACATTGAATTCATCACTCTGCACAACATTGAAAACATCACTCTACACATCACTCTACACAACATTGAAAACACCACTCTACACATCACTCTACACACCATTGAAAACATCACTCTACACATCACTCTACACAACACTGAAAACATCACGCAACACATCACTCTACACAACATTGAAAACGTCAATCTACACATCACTCTGCAGAACATTGAAAACATCACTCTACACATCACTCGACACAACATTGTAAACATCACTCTACACATAACTCTGCACACCATTGAAAAAATCACTCTACACTTCACTCTACACAACATTGAAAACATCGCTCTAAACAACAATCTACACAACATTGAAAACATCAATCTACACATCACTCTGCAGAATATTGAAAACATCACTCTACACATCACTCTAAACAACATTGAAAACATCACTCTATACATCACTCAACACAACATTGAAAAATCACTCTGTACATCATTCTGCACAACATTGAAAACATCAATCTACACAACACTCTACAGAACATTTAAAACATCACTCTACACATCACTCTCCACAACATTGAAAACATCACTCTACACAACAATCTACACAACATTGAAAACATCAATCTACACAGCACTCTACACAACATTGAAAACATTACTCAACACATCACTCTGCACAACATTGAAAACACCACTCTGCACATTACTTAGCACATCATTGAAAACATCACTCTACACAACATTGAAAACATTACTCTACACATCACTCTGCACAACATTGAAAACATCACTCAACACATCACTCTGCACAACATTGAAAACATCACTCTACACAGCACTCTACACAACATTGAAAACATCACTCTGCACTTCCCTTTAAACAACATTGAAAACATCACTCAACACATCACTCTACACAACATTGAAAACATCACTCTGCACATCACTCTGCACAATATTGAAAACATCACTCTACACAGCACTCTACCCAACATTGAAAGCATCACTCTACAAAACAATCTACACAACATTGAAAAAATCACTCTACACATCACTCAACACAACATTGAAAACATCACTCTACACATCAATCTATACAATATTGAAAACATCACTCGACACATCACTCCACACAACATTGAAAACATCACTCTACGTATCACTCTGCACAACATTGAAAACATCACTCTACACATCACTCGACACAACATTGAAAACATCACTCTACATATCAGTCTGCACAACATTGAAAACATCACTCTACACATCACTCTATAGAACTTAGAAAACATCACTCTGCACCTCACTCTGCACAACATTGAAAACATCACTCTACACATCACTCCACACAACATTGAAAACATCACTCTACACATCACTCAGCACAACATTGAAAACATCACTCTACACATCACTCTGCACAACATTGAAAACATCACTCTGCACATCACTCTACACAACTTTGAAAACATCACTCTACACTTCACTCTACACAACATTGAAAACATCACTCAACACATCACTCTACACAACATTGAAAACATCACTCTACTCATCACTCTACACAACACTGTAAACATCACTCTGCACATGAGTCTACACAACATTGAAAAAATCACTCTGTACATCATTCTGCACAACATTGAAAACATCAGTCTACACAACAATCTACACAACATTGAAAACATCACTCTACACATCACTCTCCACAACATTGAACACATCACTCTACACAACAATCTACACAACATTGAAAACATCACTCTACACATCACTCTACACAACATTGTAAACATCACTCTTCACATCACTCTGCACAACATTGAAAACATCAGTCTACACATCACTCTACACAACATTGAAAACATCACTCTACACTTCACTTTACACAACATTGAAAACATCACTCAACACATCACTCTACACAACATTGAAAACATCACTCTGCACACCACTCTACTCAATATTGAAAACTCACTCTACACAGCACTCTACACAACATTGAAAACATCACTCTGCACAACAATCTACGCAACATTGATAACATCACTCTACACATCACTCTACACAACATTGAAAACATCACTCTACACAACAATCTACACAACATTGAAAACATCACTCTGCACATCACTCTACACAATATTGAAAACATCACTCTACACAGCACTCTACACAACATAGAAAACATCACTCTGCACCTCACTCTGCACAACATTGAAAACATCACTCTGCACATCACTCCACACAACATTGAAAACATCACTCTACACATCACTCAGCACAACATTGAAAACATCACTCTACACATCACTCTGCACAACATTGAAAACATCACTCTACACATCACTCTACACAACTTTGAAAACATCACTCTACACTTCACTCTGCACAACATTGAAAACATCACTCAACACATCGCTCTACACAACATTGAAAACATCACTCTGCACATCACTCTACATAACATTGAAAACATCACTCTACACAGCACTCTACACAACATTGAAAACATCACTCTGCACAACAATCTACACAACATTGAAAAGATCACTCTACACATCACTCTACACAACATTGAAAACATCACTCTACACATCACTCAGCACAACATTGAAAACATCACTCTACACAGCACTCTACCCAACATTGAAAGCATCACTCTACAAAACAATCTACACAACATTGAAAAAATCACTCTACACATCACTCAACACAACATTGAAAACATCACTCTACACATCAATCTATACAATATTGAAAACATCACTCGACACATCACTCCACACAACATTGAAAACATCACTCTACGTATCACTCTGCACAACATTGAAAACATCACTCTACACATCACTCGACACAACATTGAAAACATCACTCTACATATCAGTCTGCACAACATTGAAAACATCACTCTACACATCACTCTATAGAACTTAGAAAACATCACTCTGCACCTCACTCTGCACAACATTGAAAACATCACTCTACACATCACTCCACACAACATTGAAAACATCACTCTACACATCACTCAGCACAACATTGAAAACATCACTCTACACATCACTCTGCACAACATTGAAAACATCACTCTACACATCACTCTACACAACTTTGAAAACATCACTCTACACTTCACTCTACACAACATTGAAAACATCACTCAACACATCACTCTACACAACATTGAAAACATCACTCTACTCATCACTCTACACAACACTGTAAACATCACTCTGCACATGAGTCTACACAACATTGAAAAAATCACTCTGTACATCATTCTGCACAACATTGAAAACATCAGTCTACACAACAATCTACACAACATTGAAAACATCACTCTACACATCACTCTCCACAACATTGAACACATCACTCTACACAACAATCTACACAACATTGAAAACATCACTCTACACATCACTCTACACAACATTGTAAACATCACTCTTCACATCACTCTGCACAACATTGAAAACATCACTCTACACATCACTCTGCACAACATTGAAAACATCAGTCTACACATCACTCTACACAACATTGAAAACATCACTCTACACTTCACTTTACACAACATTGAAAACATCACTCAACACATCACTCTACACAACATTGAAAACATCACTCTGCACACCACTCTACACAATATTGAAAACTCACTCTACACAGCACTCTACACAACATTGAAAACATCACTCTGCACAACAATCTACGCAACATTGATAACATCACTCTACACATCACTCTACACAACATTGAAAACATCACTCTACACAACAATCTACACAACATTGAAAACATCACTCTGCACATCACTCTACACAATATTGAAAACATCACTCTACACAGCACTCTACACAACATAGAAAACATCACTCTGCACCTCACTCTGCACAACATTGAAAACATCACTCTGCACATCACTCCACACAACATTGAAAACATCACTCTACACATCACTCAGCACAACATTGAAAACATCACTCTACACATCACTCTGCACAACATTGAAAACATCACTCTACACATCACTCTACACAACTTTGAAAACATCACTCTACACTTCACTCTGCACAACATTGAAAACATCACTCAACACATCGCTCTACACAACATTGAAAACATCACTCTGCACATCACTCTACATAACATTGAAAACATCACTCTACACAGCACTCTACACAACATTGAAAACATCACTCTGCACAACAATCTACACAACATTGAAAAGATCACTCTACACATCACTCTACACAACATTGAAAACATCACTCTACACATCACTCAGCACAACATTGAAAACATCACTCTACACATCACTCTGCATCACATTGAAAACATCACTCTACACATCACTCTACACAACTTTGAAAACATCACTCTACACTTCACTCTGCACAACATTGAAAATATCACTCTACATATCACTCTGCACAACATTGAAAACATCACTATACATATCACATCACTCTACACATCACTCTACACAACATGGAAAACATCACTCTACACATCACTCTACACAACATTGAAAACATCACTCTACACTTCACTCTACACAACATTGAAAACATCACTCTACACTACATTGAAAACATCACTCTACACATCACTCTACACAACATTGAAAACATCACTATACACATCACTCTACACATCATTGAAAACAGCAGTCTACACTTCACTTTACACAACATTGAAAACATCAATCTGCACATCACTCTACACAATATTGAAAACATCACTCTACACAGCACTCTACACAACATTGAAAACATCACTCTACAAAACAATCTACACAACATTGATAACATCACTCTGCACATCACTCTACACAACATTGAAAACATCACTCTACACAGCACTCTACACAACATTGAAAACATCACTCTACACATCACTCTACACAACATTGTAAACATCACTCTATACATCACTCTACACAACATTGTAAACATCACTCTACACATGACTCTACACAACATTGAAAAAATCACTCTGTACCCCACTCTGCACAACATTGAATACATCACTCTATACATCACTCTACAGAACATTGAAAACATCACTCTACACATCACTCTCCACAACTTTTAAATATCACTCTACACATCACTCTACATAACACTGAAATCATCACTCTACACATCACTCTGCACAACTTTGAAAATATCACTCTACACATCACTCTACACAACATTGAAAACATCACTCGACACATCACTCGACACAACATTGAAAACATCGCTATACACATCACTCTGCACAACATTGAAAACATCACTCTGCACATCACCCTGCACAACATTGAAAACATCACTCTACACATCACTCTCCACAACATTGAAAACATCACTCTACACATCACTCTGCACAACATTGAAAACATCACTCTACACATCACTCTGCACAACATTGAAAACATCACTCTACACAACATTGAAAACATCACTCTACACTTCACTTTACACAACATTGAAAACATCACTCAACACATCACTCTACACAACATTGAAAACATCACTCTGCACATCACTCTACACAATATTGAAAACATCACTCTACACAGCACTCTACACAACATTGAAAACATCACTCTACACAACAATCTACGCAACATTGAAAACATCACTCTCCACATCACTCTACACAACATTGAAAACATCACTCTACACATCACTCAGCACAACATTGAACACATCACTCTACACATCACTCTGCACAACATTGAAAACATCACTCTACACATCACTCTACACAACTTTGAATACATCACTCTACACTTCACTCCACACAACATTGAAAACATCACTCAACATATCGCTCTACACAACATTGAAAACATCACTCTGCACATCACTCTATACAACATTGAAAACATCACTCTACACAGCACTCTACACAACATTGAAAACATCACTCTACACAACAATCTACACAACATTGAAAACATCACTCTACACATCACTCTACACAACATTGAAAACATCACTCAACACGTCAATCTATACAATATTGAAATCATCACTCTACACATCACTCTACACAGCATTGAAAACTTCACTCTACACTTCACTTTACACAACATTGAAAACATTACTCAACACATCACTCTTCACAACATTGAAAACATCACTCTGCACATCACTCTACACAATATTGAAAACATCACTCTACACAGCACTGTACCCAACATTAAAACCATCACTCTACACAACAATCTGCACAACATTGAAAATATCACTCTACACATCACTCAACACAACATTGAAAACATCACTCTACACATCAATCTATACAATATTGAAAACATCACTCGACACATCACTCCACACAACATTGAAAACATCACTCTATATATCACTCTGCACAACATTGAAAACATCACTCTACACATCACTCGACACAACATTGAAAACATCACTCTGCACCTCACTCTGCACAACATTGAAAACATCACTCTGCACATCACTCCACACAACATTGAAAACATCACTCTACACATTACTCAGCACAACATTGAAAACATCACTCTACACATCACTCTGCACAACATTGAAAATATCACTCTACACATTACTCTACACAACTTTGAAAACATCACTCTACACTTCCCTCTACACAACATTAAAAACATCACTCAACACATCACTCTACACAATATTGAAAACATCACTCTGCACATCACTCTACACAACATTGAAAACAGCACTCTACACAGCACTCTACACAACATTGAAAACATCACTCTGCACAACAATCTACACAACATTGAAAAGATCACTCTACATATCACTCTGCACAACATTGAAAACATCACATACCTATCACATCACTCTACACATCACTCTACACAACATTGAAAACATCACTCTATACATCACTCTACACAGCATTGTAAACATCACTCTACACATCACTCTGCACAACATTGAGAACATCACTCTGCACATCACTCTACACAACATTGAATTCATCACTCTGCACATCACTCTGCACAACATTGAAAACATCACTCTACACATCACTCTACACAACATTGAAAACGCCACTCTACACATCACTCTACACACCATTGAAAACATCACTCTACACATCACTCTACACAACACTGAAAACATCACGCAACACATCACTCTACACAACATTGAAAACGTCAATCTACACATCACTCCAAACAACATTGAAAACATCACTCTACACATCACTCGACACAACATTGTAAACATCACTCTACACATAACTCTGCACACCATTGAAAACATCACTCTACACTTCACTCTACACAACATTGAAAACATCGCTCTAAACAACAATCTACACAACATTGAAAACATCAATCTACACATCACTCTGCAGAATATTGAAAACATCACTCTACACATCACTCTACACAACATTGAAAACATCACTCTATACATCACTCAACACAACATTGAAAAAATCACTCTGTACATCATTCTGCACAACATTGAAAACATCAATCTACACAACACTCTACAGAACATTTAAAACATCACTCTACACATCACTCTCCACAACATTGAAAACATCACTCTACACAACAATCTACACAACATTGAAAACATCACTCTACACATCACTCTACACAACATTGAAAACATCACTCTACACATTACTCTGCACAACATTGAAAACATCACTCTACGCATCACTCTGCACAACATTGAAAACATCACTCTACACATCACTCTACACAACATTGAAAGCATCACTCTACACTTAACTTTACACAACATTGTAAACATCACTCTACACATCACTCTACAGATCATTGAAAACATCACTCTACACATCACTCTCCACAACATTGAAATATCACGCTACACATCACTCTGCACAACATTGAAATCCTCACTCAACAGATCACTCTACACAACATTGAAAACATCACTATACACATCACTCTACACAACATTGAAAAGTTTCACTCTACACATCACTCGATATAACATAGAAAACATCACTCTGCACCTCACTCTGCACAGCACTGAAAACATCACTCTACACATCACTCTACACAACATTGAAAACATCACTCTACACTTCACTTTACACAACATTGAAAACATCACTCTACACATCACTCTACACAACATTGAAAACATCACTCTGCACATCACTCTACACAATATTGAAAACATCACTCTGCAGAGCACTCTACACAACATTGAAAACATCACTCTACACATCACTCCACACAACATTGAAAACATCACTCTACATAACACTCTGCACAACATTGAAAACAGCACTCTAAACATCACTCCACACAACATTGAAAAAAACACTCTACATATCACTCTGCACAACATTGAAAACATCACTCTACATATCACTTCACTCTACACACCACTCTACACAACATTGAAAACATCACTCTATACATCACTCTACACAGCATTGTAAACATCACTCTGCACATCACTCTGTACAACATTGAAAACATCACTCTACACATCACTCGACACAACATTGAAAACATTACGCTACACATCACTCTACAGAACATTGAAATCATCACTCTACACATCACTCTGCACAACCTTGAAAACATCACTCTATACATCACTCTACACAAGATTGTACACATCACTCTACATATGTCTCTACACAACATTGCAAAAATCACTCTGTACCCCACTCTGCACAACATTGAATACATCACTCTATACATCACTCTGCAGAACATTGAAAACATCACTCTACACATCACTCTCCACAACATTGAAATATCACGCTAAACATCACTCTACACAACATTGAAATCATTACACTGCACATCATTCTGCACAACATTGAAAACATCACTCTACACATCACTCTACAGAACATTGAAAACATCACTCTACACATCATTCTCCACAACATTGAAATATCACGCTACACATCACTCTGCACAACATTGAAAACATCACTCTACTCATCACTCTGCACAAAATTGAAAACATCACTCTACACAACATTGAAAACAGCACTCTACACATCACTCTACACAACATTGAAAACATCACTCTACAGATCACTCTATACAACATGGAAAACATCAATCTGCACCTCTCTCTGCACAACATTGCAAACATCACTGTACACATCACTCTGCACAACATTGGAAACTTCACTCTACACATCACATCACTCTACAGATCACTCTACACAACATTGAAAACTTCATTCTACACATCACTCTACACAACATTGAAAACGTCACTCCACAATCACTCTACACAACATTGAAAACATCACTCGACACTACATTGAAAACATCACTCTACACATGACTCTACACAACATTGAAAATATCACTCTATACATCACTCGACACAACATTGAAAAAATCACTCTACACATCACTCTAGGCAACTTTGTAAACATCACTCTACACATCACTCTACACACCATTGAAAACATCACTCTGCACATCACTCTACTCAACATTGAAAATATCACTCTACACATCACTCTGCACAACATTGAAAACATCACTCTACAAATCACTCTGCACAACATTGACAACATCACTCTACACATCACTCTACACAACATTGAAAACATCACTCTACACTTCACTTTACACAACATTGAAAACATCACTCAACACATCACTCTACACAACATTGAAAACATCTCTCTGCACATCACTCTACACAATATTGAAAACATCACTCTACACAGCACTCTACACAACATTGAAAACATCACTCTACACAACAATCTACACAACATTGAAAACATCACTCTACACATCACTCTACACAACATTGAAAACATCACTCTACACATCAATCTATACAATATTGAAAACATCACTCGACACATCACTCCACACAACATTGAAAACATCACTCTACATATCACTCTGCACAACATTGAAAACATCACTCAACACATCACTCTACACAACATTGAAAACATCTCTCTGCACATCACTCTACACAATATTGAAAACATCACTCTACACAGCACTCTACACAAAATTGAAAACATCACTCGACACATGAGTCTACACAACATTGAAAAAATCACTCTGTACATCATTCTGCACATCATTGAAAACATCAGTCTACACAACACTCTACAGAACATTGAAAACATCACTCTACACATCACTCTCCACAACATTGAATACTTCAATCTACACAACAATCTACACAACATTGAAAACATCACTCTACACAACACTCTACAAAACATTGAAAACATCACTCTACACATCACTCTACACAACATTGAAAACATCACTCTACACAACAATCTACACAACATTGAAAACATCACTCTACACATCACTCTACACAACATTGAAAACATCACTCTACAAATCACTCTGCACAACATTGAAAACATCACTCGACACATCACTCTGCACAACATTGAAAACATCACTCTACACAACAATCTGCGCAACATTGATAATATCACTCGACACATCACTCTACACAACATTGAAAACATCACTCTACACAAAACTCTACAAAACATTGAAAACATCACTCTACACATCACTCTACACAACATTGAAAACATCACTCTACACTTCACTTTACACAACATTGAAAAAATCACTCAACACATCACTCTGCACAACATTGAAAACATCACTCTGCACATCACTCTACACAATATTGAAAACATCACTCTACACAGCACTCTACACAACATTGAAAACATCACTCTACACAACAATCTACGCAACATTGATAACATCACTCTACACATCACTCTACACAACATTGAACACATCACTCTACACAACCATCTACACAACATTGAAAACATCACTCTACACATCACTCTACACAATATTGAAAACATCACTCTACACAGCACTCTACACAGCATTGAAAACATCACTCTACACATCATTCTACACAACATTGAAAACATCACTCTATACATCACTCCACACAACATTGTAAACATCACTCTACACATGACTCTACACAACATTGAAAAAATCACTCTGTACCCCACTCTGCACAACATTGAATACATCACTCTATACATCACTCTACAGAACATTGAAAACATCACTCTACACATCACTCCACACAACATTGAACACATCACTCTACATATCACTCGACACAACATTGAAAACATCACTATACATATCACTCTGCACAACATTGAAAACATCACTCTGCACATCACTCTGCACAACATTGAAAACATCACTCTACACATCACTCTACACAACAATGAAAACATCACTACCACTTCACTTTACACAACATTGAAAACATCACTCAACACATCACTCTACACAACATTGATAACATCACTCTACACATCACTCTACACAACATTGAAAACATCACTCTACACAACACTCTACAAAACATTGAAAACATCACTCTACACAACACTCTACAAAACATTGAAAACATCACTCTACACATCACTCTACACAACACTGAAATCATCACTCTAAACATCAATCTGCACAACATTGAAAACATCATTCTACACATCACTCTACACAACATTGAAAACATCACTCTACACATCACTCGACACAACATTGAAAACATCACTTTGCACATCACTCTGCACAACATTGAAAACATCACTCTACACATTACTCTGCACAACATTGAAAACATCACTGTACACATCACTCTACACAACATTGAAAACATCACTCTACACATCACTCTGCACAACATTGAAAACATCACTCTACACATCACTCTGCACAACATTGACAACATCACTCTACACATCACTCTACACAACATTGAAAACATCACCCTATACTTCACTTTACACAACATTGAAAACATCACTCTACAGATCACTCTATACAACATGGAAAACATCAATCTGCACCTCTCTCTGCACAACATTGCAAACATCACTGTACACATCACTCTGCACAACATTGGAAACTTCACTCTACACATCACATCACTCTACAGATCACTCTACACAACATTGAAAACTTCATTCTACACATCACTCTACACAACATTGAAAACGTCACTCCACAATCACTCTACACAACATTGAAAACATCACTCGACACTACATTGAAAACATCACTCTACACATGACTCTACACAACATTGAAAATATCACTCTATACATCACTCGACACAACATTGAAAAAATCACTCTACACATCACTCTAGGCAACATTGTAAACATCACTCTACACATCACTCTACACACCATTGAAAACATCACTCTGCACATCACTCTACTCAACATTGAAAATATCACTCTACACATCACTCTGCACAACATTGAAAACATCACTCTACAAATCACTCTGCACAACATTGACAACATCACTCTACACATCACTCTACACAACATTGAAAACATCACTCTACACTTCACTTTACACAACATTGAAAACATCACTCAACACATCACTCTACACAACATTGAAAACATCTCTCTGCACATCACTCTACACAATATTGAAAACATCACTCTACACAGCACTCTACACAACATTGAAAACATCACTCTACACAACAATCTACACAACATTGAAAACATCACTCTACACATCACTCTACACAACATTGAAAACATCACTCTACACATCAATCTATACAATATTGAAAACATCACTCGACACATCACTCCACACAACATTGAAAACATCACTCTACATATCACTCTGCACAACATTGAAAACATCACTCAACACATCACTCTACACAACATTGAAAACATCTCTCTGCACATCACTCTACACAATATTGAAAACATCACTCTACACAGCACTCTACACAAAATTGAAAACATCACTCGACACATGAGTCTACACAACATTGAAAAAATCACTCTGTACATCATTCTGCACATCATTGAAAACATCAGTCTACACAACACTCTACAGAACATTGAAAACATCACTCTACACATCACTCTCGACAACATTGAATACTTCAATCTACACAACAATCTACACAACATTGAAAACATCACTCTACACAACACTCTACAAAACATTGAAAACATCACTCTACACATCACTCTACACAACATTGAAAACATCACTCTACACAACCATCTACACAACATTGAAAACATCACTCTACACATCACTCTACACAACATTGAAAACATCACTCTACAAATCACTCTGCACAACATTGAAAACATCACTCGACACATCACTCTGCACAACATTGAAAACATCACTCTACACAACAATCTGCGCAACATTGATAATATCACTCGACACATCACTCTACACAACATTGAAAACATCACTCTACACAAAACTCTACAAAACATTGAAAACATCACTCTACACATCACTCTACACAACATTGAAAACATCACTCTACACTTCACTTTACACAACATTGAAAAAATCACTCAACACATCACTCTGCACAACATTGAAAACATCACTCTGCACATCACTCTACACAATATTGAAAACATCACTCTACACAGCACTCTACACAACATTGAAAACATCACTCTACACAACAATCTACGCAACATTGATAACATCACTCTACACATCACTCTACACAACATTGAACACATCACTCTACACAACCATCTACACAACATTGAAAACATCACTCTACACATCACTCTACACAATATTGAAAACATCACTCTACACAGCACTCTACACAGCATTGAAAACATCACTCTACACATCATTCTACACAACATTGAAAACATCACTCTATACATCACTCCACACAACATTGTAAACATCACTCTACACATGACTCTACACAACATTGAAAAAATCACTCTGTACCCCACTCTGCACAACATTGAATACATCACTCTATACATCACTCTACAGAACATTGAAAACATCACTCTACACATCACTCCACACAACATTGAACACATCACTCTACATATCACTCGACACAACATTGAAAACATCACTATACATATCACTCTGCACAACATTGAAAACATCACTCTGCACATCACTCTGCACAACATTGAAAACATCACTCTACACATCACTCTACACAACAATGAAAACATCACTACCACTTCACTTTACACAACATTGAAAACATCACTCAACACATCACTCTACACAACATTGATAACATCACTCTACACATCACTCTACACAACATTGAAAACATCACTCTACACAACACTCTACAAAACATTGAAAACATCACTCTACACATCACTCTACACAACACTGAAATCATCACTCTAAACATCAATCTGCACAACATTGAAAACATCATTCTACACATCACTCTACACAACATTGAAAACATCACTCTACACATCACTCGACACAACATTGAAAACATCACTTTGCACATCACTCTGCACAACATTGAAAACATCACTCTACACATTACTCTGCACAACATTGAAAACATCACTGTACACATCACTCTACACAACATTGAAAACATCACTCTACACATCACTCTGCACAACATTGAAAACATCACTCTACACATCACTCTGCACAACATTGACAACATCACTCTACACATCACTCTACACAACATTGAAAACATCACCCTATACTTCACTTTACACAACATTGAAAACATCACTCAACACATCACTCTACACAACATTGAAAACATCTCTCTGCACAACAATCTACACAACATTGAAAACATCACTCTACACATCACTCTACACAACATTGAAAACATCACTCTACACATCAATCTATACAATATTGAAAACATCACTCGACACATCACTCCACACAACATTGAAAACATCACTCTACATATCACTCTGCACAACATTGAAAACATCACTCAACACATCACTCTACACAACATTGAAAACATCTCCCTGCACATCACTCTACACAATATTGAAAACATCACTCTACACAGCACTCTACACAAAATTGAAAACATCACTCGACACATGAGTCTTCACAACATTGAAAAAATCACTCTGTACATCATTCTGCACATCATTGAAAACATCAATCTACACAACACTCTACAGAACATTGAAAACATCACTCTACACATCACTCTCCACAACATTGAATACTTCAATCTACACAACAATCTACACAACATTGAAAACATCACTCTACACAACACTCTACAAAACATTGAAAACATCACTCTACACATCACTCTACACAACATTGAAAACGTCACTCTACACAACAATCTACACTACATTGAAAACATCACTCTACACATCACTCTACACAACATTGAAAACATCACTCTACACATCACTCTGCACAACATTGAAAACATCACTCGACACATCACTCTGCACAACATTGAAAACATCACTCTACACAACAATCTACGCAACATTGATAATATCACTCTACACATCACTCTACACAACATTGAAAACATCACTCTACACAAAACTCTACAAAACATTGAAAACATCACTCTACACATCACTCTACACAACATTGAAAACATCACTCTACACTTCACTTTACACAACATTGAAAAAATCACTCAACACATCACTCTGCACAACATTGAAAACATCACTCTGCACATTACTCTACACAATATTGAAAACATCACTCTACACAGCACTCTACACAACATTGAAAACATGACTCTACACAACAATCTACGCAACATTGATAACATCACTCTACACATCACTCTACACAACATTGAAAACATCACTCTACACAACAATCTACACAAGATTGAAAACATCACTCTACACATCACTCTACACAATATTGAAAACATCACTCTACACAGCACTCTACACAGCATTGAAAACATCACTCTACACATCATTCTACACAACATTGAAAACATCACTCTATACATCACTCTACACAACATTGTAAACATCACTCTACACATCACTCTACACAACAATGAAAACATCACTACCACTTCACTTTACACAACATTGAAAACATCACTCAACACATCACTCTACACAACATTGATAACATCACTCTACACATCACTCTACACAACATTGAAAACATCACTCTACACAACACTCTACAAAACATTGAAAACATCACTCTACACAACACTCTACAAAACATTGAAAACATCACTCTACACATCACTCTACACAACACTGAAATCATCACTCTAAACATCAATCTGCACAACATTGAAAACATCATTCTACACATCACTCTACACAACATTGAAAACATCACTCTACACATCACTCGACACAACATTGAAAACATCACTTTACACATCACTCTGCACAACATTGAAAACATCACTCTACACATCACTCTGCACAACATTGAAAACATCACTGTACACATCACTCTACACAACATTGAAAACATCACTCTACACATCACTCTGCACAACATTGAAAACATCACTCTACACATCACTCTGCACAACATTGACAACATCACTCTACACATCACTCTACACAACATTGAAAACATCACCCTATACTTCACTTTACACAACATTGAAAACATCACTCAACACATCACTCTACACAACATTGAAAACATCTCTCTGCACAACAATCTACACAACATTGAAAACATCACTCTACACATCACTCTACACAACATTGAAAACATCACTCTACACATCAATCTATACAATATTGAAAACATCACTCGACACATCACTCCACACAACATTGAAAACATCACTCTACATATCACTCTGCACAACATTGAAAACATCACTCAACACATCACTCTACACAACATTGAAAACATCTCCCTGCACATCACTCTACACAATATTGAAAACATCACTCTACACAGCACTCTACACAAAATTGAAAACATCACTCGACACATGAGTCTTCACAACATTGAAAAAATCACTCTGTACATCATTCTGCACATCATTGAAAACATCAATCTACACAACACTCTACAGAACATTGAAAACATCACTCTACACATCACTCTCCACAACATTGAATACTTCAATCTACACAACAATCTACACAACATTGAAAACATCACTCTACACAACACTCTACAAAACATTGAAAACATCACTCTACACATCACTCTACACAACATTGAAAACGTCACTCTACACAACAATCTACACAACATTGAAAACATCACTCTACACATCACTCTACACAACATTGAAAACATCACTCTACACATCACTCTGCACAACATTGAAAACATCACTCGACACATCACTCTGCACAACATTGAAAACCTCACTCTACACAACAATCTACGCAACATTGATAATATCACTCTACACATCACTCTACACAACATTGAAAACATCACTCTACACAAAACTCTACAAAACATTGAAAACATCACTCTACACATCACTCTACACAACATTGAAAACATCACTCTACACTTCACTTTACACAACATTGAAAAAATCACACAACACATCACTCTGCACAACATTGAAAACATCACTCTGCACATCACTCTACACAATATTGAAAACATCACTCTACACAGCACTCTACACAACATTGAAAACATCACTCTACACAACAATCTACGCAACATTGATAACATCACTCTACACATCACTCTACACAACATTGAAAACATCACTCTACACAACAATCTACACAAGATTGAAAACATCACTCTACACATCACTCTACACAATATTGAAAACATCACTCTACACAGCACTCTACACAGCATTGAAAACATCACTCTACACATCATTCTACACAACATTGAAAACATCACTCTGTACATCACTCTACACAACATTGTAAACATCACTCTACACATGACTCTACACAACATTGAAAAAATCACTCTGTACCCCACTCTGCACAACATTGAATACATCACTCTATACATCACTCTACAGAACATTGAAAACATCACTCTGCACATCACTCTCCACAACATTTAAATATCACGCTACACATCACTCTACACAACATTGAAATCATCATTCTACACATCACTCTGCACAACATTGAAAACATCACTCTACACATCACTCTACACAACATTGAACACATCACTCTACATATCACTCGACACAACATTGAAAACATCACTATACATATCACTCTGCACAACATTGAAAACATCACTCTATACATCAATCTACACAACATTGTAAACATCACTCTACACATGACTCTACACAACATTGAAAAAATCACTCTGTACCCCACTCTGCACAACATTGAATACATCACTCTATACATCACTCTGCACAACATTGAAAACATCACTCTACACATCACTCTACACAACATTGAACACATCACTCTACATATCACTCGACACAACATTGAAAACATCACTCTACACATCATTCTACACAACATTGAAAACATCACTCTATACATCACTCTACACAACATTGTAAACATCACTCTACACATGACTCTACACAACATTGAAAAAATCACTCTGTACCCCACTCTGCACAACATTGAATACATCACTCTATACATCACTCTACAGAACATTGAAAACATCACTCTGCACATCACTCTCCACAACATTTAAATATCACGCTACACATCACTCTGCACAACATTGAGAACAGCACTCTACACATCACTCAACACAACTTTGAAAAAAATCACTCTATACATCAATCTGCACAACATTGAAAACATCACTCTACACATCACTCTGCACAACATTGAAAACATCACTCTACACATCACTCTACACAACAATGAAAACATCACTCGACCACTTCACTTTACACAACATTGAAAACATCACTCAAAACATCACTCTACACATCATTGATAACATCACTCTACACAACGCTCTACAAAACATTGAAAACATCACTCTACACATCACTCTACACAACATTGAAAACATCACTCTACACTTCACTTTACACAACATTGAAAAAATCACTCAACACATCACTCTACACAACATTGAAAACATCACTCTGCACATCACTCTACACAATATTGAAAACATCACTCCACACAGCACTCTACACAACATTGAAAACATCACTCTACACAACAATCTACGGAACATTGATAACATCACTCTACACATCATTCTACACAACATTGAAAACATCACTCTACACAACAATCTACACAACATTGAAAACATCACTCTACACATCACTCTACACAATATTGAAAAGATCACTCTCCATATCACTCTACACAACATTGAAAACATCACTCTACATATCAATCTATACAATATTGAATACATCACTCTACACATCACTCTACACAACATTAAAAACATCACTCTACATATCACTCTGCACAACATTGAAAATATCACCCTACACATCACTCTACACAACATTGAAAACATCACTCAACATATCACTCTGCACAACATTGAAAACATCACTATACATATCACATCACTCGACACATCACTCTACACAACATTGAAAACATCACTCCACACATCACTCTACACAACATTGAAAACATCACTCTACACTTCACTCTACACAGCATTGAAAACATCACTCTACACTACATTAAAAACATCACTCTACACATCACTCTACACAACATTGAAAACAATACTCTATACATCACATGACACAACATTGAAAACATCAATCTACATAACACTCTGCACAACATTGAAAACATCACTCTACGCATCACTCTATACAACATAGAAAACATCACTCTGCACATCACTCTGCACTACATTGAAAACATCACTCTACACATCACTCTACACAACATTGAAAACATCACCCTGTACATCACTCTACACAGCATTGTAAACATCACTCTACACATCAATCTGCACAACATTGAGAACATCACTCTGCACATCACTCAACACAACATTGAAAACATCACTCTACACATCAATCGATACAATATTAAAGACATCACTCGACACATCACTCCACACAACATTGAAAACATCACTCTACATATCACTCTGCACAACATTGAAAACATCACTCTACACATCACTCGACACAACATTGAAAACATCACTCTACATATCACTCTGCACCACATTGAAAACATCACTCTACACATCACTCTGTACAACATAGAAAACATCACTCTGCACCTCACTCTGCACAACATTGAAAACATCACTCTACACATCACTCCACACAACATTGAAAACATCACTCTACACATCACTCAGCACAACATTGAAAACATCACTCTACATATCACTCTGCACAACATTGAAAACATCACTCTACACATCAATCTATACAATATTGAATACATCACTCTACACATCACTCTACACAACTTTGCAAACATCACTCTACACTACACTCTACACAACATTGAAAAAATCACTCAACAAATCACTCTACACAACATTGAAAACATCACTCTGCACATCACTCTGCACAACATTGAAAGCATCACTCTACACAGCACTCTACGCAACATTGAAAACATCACTCTACATAACAATCTACACAACATTGAAAATATCACTCTACATATCACTCTACACAACATTGAAAACATCACTCTACACATCAATCTATACAATATTGAATACATCACTCTACACATCACTCCACACAACATTAAAAACATCACTCTACATATCACTCTGCACAACATTGAAAACATCACCCTACACATCACTCTACACAACATTGAAAACATCACTCTACATATCACTCTGCACAACATTGAAAACATCACTCTACACTTCACTCTACACATCACTCTACACAACATTGAAAACATCACTCCACACATCACTCTACACAACATTGAAAACATCACTCTACACTTCACTCTACACAACATTGAAAACATCACTCTACACTACATTAAAAACATCACTCTACACATCACTCTACACAACATTGAAAACAACACTCTATACATCACTCGACACAACATTGAAAAAACACTCTACATATCACTCTACACAACATTGTAAACATCACTCTACACATCACTCTACACACCATTGAAAACATCACTCTACACATCGCTCTACACAACACTGAAAACATCACTCAACACATCACTCTACACAACATTGAAAACATCACTCTACATATCACTCTACACAACATTGTAAACATCACTCAACACATCACTCTGCACAACATTGAAAACATCACCCTACACATCACTCTACACAACAGTGAAAACATCACTCTACATATCACTCTGCACAACATTGAAAACATCACTATACATATCACATCACTCGACACATCACTCTACATAACATTGAAAACATCACTCCACACATCACTCTACACAACATAGAAAACATCACTCTACACTTCACTCTACACAACATAGAAAACATCACTCTACACTACATTAAAAACATCACTCTACACATCACTCTACACAACATTGAAAACAACACTCTATACATCACTCGACACAACATTGAAAAAAACACTCTACATATCACTCTACACAACATTGTAAACATCACTCTACACGTCACTCTACACACCATTGAAAACATCACTCTACACATCACTATACACAACACTGAAAACATCACTCAACACATCACTCTACACAACATTGAAAACATCAATCTACACGTCACTCTACAGAACATTGAAAACATCACTCTACACATCACTCTACACAACATTGAAAACATCACTCTATACATCACTCTACACAACATTGAAAACATCACTCTACACATCACTCTACAAAACATTGAAAACATCACTCTACACATCACTCTCCACAACATTGAAAACATCACTCTACACAACAATCTACACAACATTGAAAACATCACTCTACAGATCACTCTGCACAACATTGAAAACATCACTCTACACATCACTCTGCACAACATTGAAAACATCACTCTACACATCACTCTACACAACATTGAAAACATCACTCTACACATCACTCTACACAACATTGAAAACATCACTCTACAAAACAATCTGCACAATATTGAAAACATCACTCTGCACATCACTCTACACAGCACTCTACACAACATTGAAAACATCACTCTGCACATCACTCTGCACAACATTGAAAACATCACTCTACACATCACTCTGCACAACATTGAAAAAATCACTCTACACATCACTCTGCACAACATTGAAAACATCACTCTACACATCACTCTGCACAACATTGAAAACATCACTCCACACATCACTCTACACAACATTGAAAACATCACTCTACACTTCACTTTACACAACATTGAAAACATCACTCAACACATCACTCTACACAACATTGAAAACATCACTCTGCACATCACTCTACACAGCACTCTACACAACATTGAAAACATCACTCTACACAACAATCTACGCAACATTGATAACATCACACTACACATCACTCGACACAACATTGAAAACATCACTCTACAAAACAATCTGCACAATATTGAAAACATCACTCTACCCAGCACTCTACACAACATTGAAAACATCAATCTACACATCACTCTACACAACATTGAAAACATCACTCTATACATCACTCTACACAACATTGTAAACATCACTCTACACATGACTCTACACAACATTGAAAAAGTCACTCTGTACCCCACTCTGCACAACATTGAATACATCACTCTATACATCACTCCACAGAACGTTGAAAACATCACTCTACACATCACTCTCCACAACATTTAAATATCAAGCTACACATCACTCTACACAACATTGAAATCATCATTCTACACATCACTCTGCACAACATTGAAAACATCACTCTACACAACAATCTACGCAACATCGATAACATCACTCTACACATCACTCTACACAACATTGAAAACATCACTCTACACAACAATCTACACAAGATTGAAAACATCACTCTACACATCACTCTACACAATATTGAAAACATCACTCTACACAGCACTCTACACAGCATTGAAAACATCACTCTACACATCATTCTACACAACATTGAAAACATCACTCTGTACATCACTCTACACAACATTGTAAACATCACTCTACACATGACTCTACACAACATTGAAAAAATCACTCTGTACCCCACTCTGCACAACATTGAATACATCACTCTATACATCACTCTACAGAACATTGAAAACATCACTCTGCACATCACTCTCCACAACATTTAAATATCACGCTACACATCACTCTACACAACATTGAAATCATCATTCTACACATCACTCTGCACAACATTGAAAACATCACTCTACACATCACTCTACACAACATTGAACACATCACTCTACATATCACTCGACACAACATTGAAAACATCACTATACATATCACTCTGCACAACATTGAAAACATCACTCTATACATCAATCTACACAACAATGTAAACATCACTCTACACATGACTCTACACAACATTGAAAAAATCACTCTGTACCCCACTCTGCACAACATTGAATACATCACTCTATACATCACTCTGCACAACATTGAAAACATCACTCTACACATCACTCTACACAACATTGAACACATCACTCTACATATCACTCGACACAACATTGAAAACATCACTCTACACATCATTCTACACAACATTGAAAACATCACTCTATACATCACTCTACACAACATTGTAAACATCACTCTACACATGACTCTACACAACATTGAAAAAATCACTCTGTACCCCACTCTGCACAACATTGAATACATCACTCTATACATCACTCTACAGAACATTGAAAACATCACTCTGCACATCACTCTCCACAACATTTAAATATCACGCTACACATCACTCTGCACAACATTGAGAACAGCACTCTACACATCACTCAACACAACTTTGAAAAAAATCACTCTATACATCAATCTGCACAACATTGAAAACATCACTCTACACATCACTCTGCACAACATTGAAAACATCACTCTACACATCACTCTACACAACAATGAAAACATCACTCTACCACTTCACTTTACACAACATTGAAAACATCACTCAAAACATCACTCTACACAACATTGATAACATCACTCTACACAACGCTCTACAAAACATTGAAAACATCACTCTACACATCACTCTACACAACATTGAAAACATCACTCTACACTTCACTTTACACAACATTGAAAAAATCACTCAACACATCACTCTACACAACATTGAAAACATCACTCTGCACATCACTCTACACAATATTGAAAACATCACTCCACACAGCACTCTACACAACATTGAAAACATCACTCTACACAACAATCTACGGAACATTGATAACATCACTCTACACATCATTCTACACAACATTGAAAACATCACTCTACACAACAATCTACACAACATTGAAAACATCACTCTACACATCACTCTACACAATATTGAAAAGATCACTCTCCATATCACTCTACACAACATTGAAAACATCACTCTACATATCAATCTATACAATATTGAATACATCACTCTACACATCACTCTACACAACATTAAAAACATCACTCTACATATCACTCTGCACAACATTGAAAATATCACCCTACACATCACTCTACACAACATTGAAAACATCACTCTACATATCACTCTGCACAACATTGAAAACATTACTATACATATCACATCACTCGACACATCACTCTACACAACATTGAAAACATCACTCCACACATCACTCTACACAACATTGAAAACATCACTCTACACTTCACTCTACACAGCATTGAAAACATCACTCTACACTACATTAAAACATCACTCTACACATCACTCTACACAACATTGAAAACAATACTCTATACATCACATGACACAACATTGAAAACATCAATCTACATAACACTCTGCACAACATTGAAAACATCACTCTACGCATCACTCTATACAACATAGAAAACATCACTCTGCACATCACTCTGCACTACATTGAAAACATCACTCTACACATCACTCTACACAACATTGAAAACATCACCCTATACATCACTCTACACAGCATTGTAAACATCACTCTACACATCAATCTGCACAACATTGAGAACATCACTCTGCACATCACTCAACACAACATTGAAAACATCACTCTACACATCAATCGATACAATATTAAAGACATCACTCGACACATCACTCCACACAACATTGAAAACATCACTCTACATATCACTCTGCACAACATTAAAAACATCACTCTACACATCACTCGACACAACATTGAAAACATCACTCTACATATCACTCTGCACCACATTGAAAACATCACTCTACACATCACTCTGTACAACATAGAAAACATCACTCTGCACCTCACTCTGCACAACATTGAAAACATCACTCTACACATCACTCCACACAACATTGAAAACATCACTCTACACATCACTCAGCACAACATTGAAAACATCACTCTACATATCACTCTGCACAACATTGAAAACATCACTCTACACATCACTCTACACAACTTTGCAAACATCACTCTACACTACACTCTACACAACATTGAAAAAATCACTCAACACATCACTCTACACAACATTGAAAACATCACTCTGCACATCACTCTGCACAACATTGAAAGCATCACTCTACACAGCACTCTACGCAACATTGAAAACATCACTCTACATAACAATCTACACAACATTGAAAATATCACTCTACATATCAGTCTACACAACATTGAAAACATCACTCTACACATCAATCTATACAATATTGAATACATCACTCTACACATCACTCCACACAACATTAAAAACATCACTCTACATATCACTCTGCACAACATTGAAAACATCACCCTACACATCACTCTACACAACATTGAAAACATCACTCTACATATCACTCTGCACAACATTGAAAACATCACTCTACACTTCACTCTACACATCACTCTACACAACATTGAAAACATCACTCCACACATCACTCTACACAACATTGAAATCATCACTCTACACTTCACTCTACACAACATTGAAAACATCACTCAACACCTCATTAAAAACATCACTCTACACATCACTCTACACAACATTGAAAACAACACTCTATACATCACTCGACACAACATTGAAAAAACACTCTACATATCACTCTACACAACATTGTAAACATCACTCTACACATCACTCTACACACCATTGAAAACATCACTCTACACATCGCTCTACACAACACTGAAAACATCACTCAACACATCACTCTACACAACATTGAAAACATCAATCTACACATCACTCTACACAACATTGAAAACATCACTCTACATATCACTCTACACAACATTGTAAACATCACTCAACACATCACTCTGCACAACATTGAAAACATCACCCTACACATCACTCTACACAACATTGAAAACATCACTCTACATATCACTCTGCACAACATTGAAAACATCACTATACATATCACATCACTCGACACATCACTCTACATAACATTGAAAACATCACTCCACACATCACTCTACACAACATTGAAAACATCACTCTACATACAATCTACAAAACATTGAAAACATCACTCTACACATCACTCTACACAATATTGAAAACATCACTCGACACAACATTGAAAACATTACTCTACACATCACTCTACTCAACATTGAAAACATCACTCTACACTTCACTCTACACAACATTGAAAAAATCACTCTGTACATCATTCTGCACAACATTGAAAACATCAATCTACACAACACTCTACAGAACATTGAAAACATCACTCTACACATCACTCTACACAACATTGAAAACATCACTCTGTACCTCATTCTGCACAACATTGAAAACATCACTCTACACATAACTCTACACAACATTGAAAACATCACTCTATATATCACTCTACACAACATTGAAAACATCACTCTACACATCGCTCGACACAACATTGAAAAAATCACACTACACATCACTCTACACATCACTCTAAACAACATTGAAAACATCACTCTACACATCACTCTACACAAAACTGAAAACATCACTCAAAACATCACTCTGCACAACATTGAAAACATCATTCTACACATCACTCTACAGAACATTGAAAACATCACTCTACACATCACTCGACACAACATTGTAAACATCACTCTACACATCACTCTGCACACCATTGAAAACATCACTCTACACTTCACTCTACACAACATTGAAAACATCACTCTACACAACAATCTACACAACATTGAAAACATCAATCTACACATCACTCTGCAGAATATTGAAAACATCACTCTACACATCACTCTACACAACATTGAAAACATCACTCTACATATCACTCTACACAACATTGAAAACATCACTCTACACATCACTCTACACAACATTGAAAACATCACTCTACACTACATTGAAAACATCACTCTACACATGACTCTACACAACATTGAAAATATCACTCTATACATCACTCGACACAACATTGAAAAAATCACTCTGCACATCAGTCTACACAACATTGTAAACATCACTCTACCCATCACTCTAAACACCATTGAAAACATCACTCTACACATCACTCTACACAACACTGAAAACATCACTCAAAATATCACTCCACACAACATTGAAAACATCAATCTACACATCACTCTACAGAACATTGAAAACATCACTCTACACATCACTCGACACAACATTGTAAACATCACTCTACACATCACTCTGCACACCATTGAAAACATCACTCTACACTTCACTCTACATAACATTGAAAACATCACTCTACACAACAATCTACACAACATTGAAAACATCAATCTACACATCACTCTGCAGAATATTGAAAACATCACTCTACACATCACTCTACACAACATTCAAAACATCACTCTACATATCACTCTACACAACTTTGAAAACATCACTCTACACATCACTCTACACAACATTGAAAACATCACTCTACACTACATTGAAAACATCACTCTACACATGACTCTACACAACATTGAAAATATCACTCTATACATCACTCTGCACAACATTGAAAACATCACTCTACACATCAATCGACACAACATTGAAAATATCACTCTACATATCACTCTGCACAACATTGAAAACATCACTCTACACATCACTCTGTACAACATAGAAAACATCACTCTGCACCTCACTCTGCACAACATTGAAAACATCACTCTACACATCACTCCAAACAACATTGAAAACATCACTCTACACATCACTCAGCACAACATTGAAAACATCACTCTACACATCACTCTGCAGAACATTGAAAACATCACTCTACACAACTTTGAAAACATCACTCTACACTTCACTCTACACAACATTGAAAACATCACTCAACACATCACTCTACACAACATTGAAAACATCACTCTGCACATCACTCTACACAACATTGAAAACATCACTCTACAGAGCACTCGACACAACATTGAAAACATCACTCTACACAACAATCTACACAACATTGAAAAGATCACTCTACACATCACTCTACACAACATTGAAAACATCACTCTACACATCAATCTATACAATATTGAATACATCACTCTACACATCACTCCACACAACATTGAAAACATCACTCTACATATCACTCTGCACAACATTGAAAACATCACTATACATATCACATCATTCTACACAACATTGAAAACATCAATCTACACATAATTCTGCAGAATATTGAAAACATCACTGTACACAACACTCTACACAACATTGTAAACATCACTCTATACATCACTCTACACAACATTGTAAACATCACTCTGCACATGACTCTACACAACATTGAAAAAATCACTCTGTATCCCACTCTGCACAACATTGAATACATCACTCTATACGTCACTCTACAGAACATTGAAAACATCACTCTACACCTCACTCTCCACAACATTGAAATATCACGCTACACATCACTCTACACAACATTGAAATCATCACTCTACACATCACTCTACACAACATTGAAAACATCACTCTATATATCACTCTACACAACATTGAAAACATCACTCTACACATCGCTCGACACAACATTGAAAAAATCACTCTACACATCACTCTACACATCACTCTAAACAACATTGAAAACATCACTCTACACATCACTCTACACAACACTGAAAACATCACTCAAAACATCACTCTGCACAACATTGAAAACATCATTCTATACATCACTCTACAGAACATTGAAAACATCACTCTACACATCACTCTGCACACCATTGAAAACATCACTCTACAATTCACTCTACACAACATTGAAAACATCACTCTACACAACAATCTACACAACATTGAAAACATCAATCTACACATCACTCTGCAGAATATTGAAAACATCACTCTACACATCACTCTACACAACATTGAAAACATCACTCTACATATCACTCTACACAACATTGAAAACATCACTCTACACATCACTCTACACAACATTGAAAACATCACTCTACACTACATTGAAAACATCACTCTACACATGACTCTACACAACATTGAAAATATCACGATATACATCACTCGACACAACATTGAAAAAATCACTCTGCACATCAGTCTACACAACATTGTAAACATCACTCTACACATCACTCTAAACACCATTGAAAACATCACTCTACACATCACTCTACACAACACTGAAAACATCACTCAAAATATCACTCTACACAAAATTGAAAACATCAATCTACACATCACTCTACAGAACATTGAAAACATCACTCTACACATCACTCGACACAACATTGTAAACATCACTCTGCACATCACTCTGCACACCATTGAAAACATCACTCTACACTTCACTCTACACAACATTGAAAACATCACTCTACACAACAATCTACACAACATTGAAAACATCAATCTACACATCACTCTGCAGAATATTGAAAACATCACTCTACACATCACTCTACACAACATTGAAAACATCACTCTACATATCACTCTACACAACATTGAAAACATCACTCTACACATCACTCTACACACCATTGAAAACATCACTCTACACTACATTGAAAACATCACTCTACACATGACTCTACACAACATTGAAAATATCACTCTATACATCACTCTGCACAACATTGAAAACATCACTCTACACATCAATCGACACAACATTGAAAATATCACTCTACATATCACTCTGCACAACATTGAAAACATCACTCTACACATCACTCTGTACAACATAGAAAACATCACTCTGCACCTCACTCTGCACAACATTGAAAACATCACTCTACACATCACTCCAAACAACATTGAAAACATCACTCTACACATCACTCTACACAACATTGAAAACATCACTCAACACATCACTCTACACAACATTGAAAACATCACTCTGCACATCACTCTACACAACATTGAAAACATCACTCTACAGAGCACTCGACACAACATTGAAAACATCACTCTACACAACAATCTACACAACATTGAAAAGATCACTCTACACATCACTCTACACAACATTGAAAACATCACTCTACACATCAATCTATACAATATTGAATACATCACTCTATACATCAATCCACACAACATTGAAAACATCACTCTACATATCACTCTGCACAACATTGAAAACATCACTATACATATCACATCATTCTACACAACATTGAAAACATCAATCTACACATCATTCTGCAGAATATTGAAAACTTCACTGTACACAACACTCTACACAACATTGTAAACATCACTGTATACATCACTCTACACAGCATTGTAAACATCACTCTACACATCACTCTGCACAACATTGAGAACATCACTCTGCACATCACTCTACACAACATTGAAATCATCACTCTACACATCACTCTGCACAACATTGAATACATCACTCTACACATCACTCGACACAACATTGAATACATTACTCTACATATCACTCTACAGAACATTGAAAACATCACTCTACACATCACTCTCACAACATTGAAAACATCACTCTATACATCACTCTACACAACATTGTAAACATCACTCTGCACATGACTCTACACAACATTGAAAAAATCACTCTGTATCCCACTCTGCACAACATTGAATACATCACTCTATACGTCACTCTACAGAACATTGAAAACATCACTCTACACCTCACTCTCCACAACATTGAAATATCACGCTACACATCACTCTACACAACATTGAAATCATCACTCTACACATCACTCTGCACAACATTGAAAACATCACTCTACACATCACTCTACACAACATTGAAAACATCACTCTACACAGCACTCTACACAGCATTGAAAACATCACTCTACACATCACTCTACACAACATTGAAAACATCACTCTATACATCACTCTACACAACATTGCAAACATCACTCTACACATGACTCTGCACAACATTGAAAAAATAACTCTGTACCCCACTCTGCACGACATTGAAAACATCACTCTACACATCACTCTACACAACATTGAAATCATCACTCTACACATCACTCTACACAACATTGAAAACATCACTCTACACAGCACTCTACACAGCATTGAAAACATCACTCTACACATCACTCTACACAACATTGAAAACATCACTCTATACATCACTCTACACAACATTGCAAACATCACTCTACACATGACTCTGCACAACATTGAAAAAATCACTCTGTACCCCACTCTGCACGACATTGAAAACATCACTCTACACATCACTCAACACAACATTGAAAACATCACTCTACACAACAATCTATACAATATTGAAAATATCACTCTACAACTCTCTCTGCACAACATTGAAAACATCACTCTACACATCACTCTACACAGCATTGAAAACATCACTCTATACATCACTCTACACAGCATTGTAAACATCACTCTGCAAATCACTCTGCACAACCTTGAGAACATCACTCTGCATATCACTCTACAGAACATTGAAAACATCACTCTACACATCACTCTACAGAACATTGAAAACATCACTCTACACATCACTCTCCACAACATTTAAATATCACGCTACACATCACTCTACATAACACTGAAATCATCACTCTACACATCACTCTGCACAACATTGAAAACATCACTCTACACATCACTCTACACAAAATTGAAAACATCACTCTACACATCACTCGACACAACATTGAAAACATCACTATACACATCACTCTACACAACATTGAAAACATCACTCTACACAACAATCTACACAACATTGAAAACATCACTCTACACATCACTCTAGGCAACATTGAAAACATCACTCTACGCAACAATCTACACAACATTGAAAACATCACTCTACACATCACTCTACACAACATTGAAAACATCACTCTACACAGCACTCTACACAGCATTGAAAAAATCACTCTGTATCCCACTCTGCACAACATTGTAAACATCACTCTGCACATGACTCTACACAACATTGAAAAAATCACTCTGTATCCCACTCTGCACAACATTGAATACATCACTCTATACATCACTCTATACAACATAGAAACCATCACTCTGCACCTCACTCTGCACAACATTGAAAACATCACTCTACACATCACTTCACACAACATTGAAAACATCACTCTATACATCACTCTACACTGCTTTGGAAACATCATTCTACACATCACTCTGCACAACATTGAGAACGTCACTCTGCACATCACTCTACACAACATTGAAAACATCACTCTACACATCACTCGACACAACATTGAATACATTACTCTACATATCACTCTACAGAACATTGAAAACATCACTCTACACATCACGCTCACAACATTGAAAACATCACTCTACACATCACTCTACACAACATTGAAAACATCACTCTACAAATCACTCGACACAACATTGAAAACATCAATCTACACAGCACTCTACACAACATTGAAAACATTACTCAACACATCACTCTGCACAACTATGAAAACATCACATGCACATCACTCTGCACAACATTGAAAACATCACTCTACACATCACTCTCCACAACATTGAAATCATCACTCTACACATCACTCTGCACAACATTGAAAACATCACTCTACACTTCACTTTACACAACATTGAAAACATCACTCAACACATCAATCTAAACAATATTGAAAACATTACTCGACACAGCACTCTACCCAACATTGAAAACATCACTCCACACAACAATCTACACAACATTGAAAAAATCACTCTACACATCACTCAACACAACATTGAAAACATCACTCTACACATCAATCTATACAATATTGAAAACATCACTCGACACATCACTCCACACAACTTTGAAAACATCACTCTACATATCACTCTGCACAACATTGAAAACATCACTCTACACATCAATCGACACAACATTGAAAATATCACTCTACATATCACTCTGCACAACATTGAAAACATCACTCTACACATCACTCTGTACAACATAGACAACATCACTCTGCACCTCACTCTGCACAACATTGAAAACATCACTCTACACATCACTCCAAACAACATTGAAAACATCACTCTACACATCACTCAGCACAACATTGAAAACATCACTCTACACATCACTCTGCACAACATTGAAAACATCACTCTACACATCACTCTACACAACTTTGAAAACATCACTCTACACTTCACTCTACACAACATTGAAAACATCACTCAACACATCACTCTACACAACATTGAAAACATCACTCTGCACATCACTCGACACAACATAGAAAACATCACTCTACACAACAATCTACACAACATTGAAAAGATCACTCTGCACATCACTCTACACAACATTGAAAACATCACTCTACACATCAATCTATACAATATTGAATACATCACTCTACACATCACTCCACACAACATTGAAAACATCACTCTACATATCACTCTGCACAACATTGAAAACATCACTATACATATCACATCATTCTATACAACATTGAAAACATCAATGTACACATCATTCTGCAGAATATTGAAAACATCACTGTACGCAACACTCTACACAACATTGTAAACATCACTCTATACATCACTCTACACAGCATTGTAAACATCACTCTACACATCACTCTGCACAACATTGAGAACATCACTCTGAACATCACTCTACACAACATTGAAATCATCACTCTACACATCACTCTGCACAACATTGAAAACATCACTCTACACATCACTCTACACAACATTGAAAACATCACTCTACACATCACTCGACACAACATTGAAAACATCAATCTACACAGCACTCTACACAACATTGAAAACATTACTCAACACATCACTCTACACAACATTGAAAACATCACTCTACACAGCACTCTACACAGCATTGAAAACATCACTCTACACATCACTCTACACAACATTGAAAACATCACTCTATACATCACTCTACACAACATTGTAAACATCACTCTACACATCACTCTACACAGCATTGTAAACATCACTCTGCACATCACTCTGCACAACATTGAGAACATCACTCTGCACATCACTCTACACAACATTGAAAACATCACTCTACACATCACTCGACACAACATTGAAAACATTACTCTACATATCACTCTACAGAACATTGAAAACATCACTCTACACATCATTCTGCACAACATTGAAAAAATCACTCTGTATCCCACTCTGCACAACATTGAATACATCACTCTATACATCACTGTATACAACATAGAAAACATCACTCTGCACCTCACTCTGCACAACATTGAAAACATCACTCTACACATCACTCTACACAACATTGATAACATCACTCTACACAACGCTCTACAAAACATTGAAAACATCACTCTACACATCACTCTACACAACATTGAAAACATCACTCTACACTTCACTTTACACAACATTGAAAAAATCACTCAACACATCACTCTACACAACATTGAAAACATCACTCTGCACATCACTCTACACAATATTGAAAACATCACTCCACACAGCACTCTACACAACATTGAAAACATCACTCTACACAACAATCTACGGAACATTGATAACATCACTCTACACATCATTCTACACAACATTGAAAACATCACTCTACACAACAATCTACACAACATTGAAAACATCACTCTACACATCACTCTACACAATATTGAAAAGATCACTCTCCATATCACTCTACACAACATTGAAAACATCACTCTACATATCAATCTATACAATATTGAATACATCACTCTACACATCACTCTACACAACATTAAAAACATCACTCTACATATCACTCTGCACAACATTGAAAATATCACCCTACACATCACTCTACACAACATTGAAAACATCACTCTACATATCACTCTGCACAACATTGAAAACATTACTATACATATCACATCACTCGACACATCACTCTACACAACATTGAAAACATCACTCCACACATCACTCTACACAACATTGAAAACATCACTCTACACTTCACTCTACACAGCATTGAAAACATCACTCTACACTACATTAAAAACATCACTCTACACATCACTCTACACAACATTGAAAACAATACTCTATACATCACATGACACAACATTGAAAACATCAATCTACATAACACTCTGCACAACATTGAAAACATCACTCTACGCATCACTCTATACAACATAGAAAACATCACTCTGCACATCACTCTGCACTACATTGAAAACATCACCCTATACATCACTCTACACAGCATTGTAAACATCACTCTACACATCAATCTGCACAACATTGAGAACATCACTCTGCACATCACTCAACACAACATTGAAAACATCACTCTACACATCAATCGATACAATATTAAAGACATCACTCGACACATCACTCCACACAACATTGAAAACATCACTCTACATATCACTCTGCACAACATTAAAAACATCACTCTACACATCACTCGACACAACATTGAAAACATCACTCTACATATCACTCTGCACCACATTGAAAACATCACTCTACACATCACTCTGTACAACATAGAAAACATCACTCTGCACCTCACTCTGCACAACATTGAAAACATCACTCTACACATCACTCCACACAACATTGAAAACATCACTCTACACATCACTCAGCACAACATTGAAAACATCACTCTACATATCACTCTGCACAACATTGAAAACATCACTCTACACATCACTCTACACAACTTTGCAAACATCACTCTACACTACACTCTACACAACATTGAAAAAATCACTCAACACATCACTCTACACAACATTGAAAACATCACTCTGCACATCACTCTGCACAACATTGAAAGCATCACTCTACACAGCACTCTACGCAACATTGAAAACATCACTCTACATAACAATCTACACAACATTGAAAATATCACTCTACATATCAGTCTACACAACATTGAAAACATCACTCTACACATCAATCTATACAATATTGAATACATCACTCTACACATCACTCCACACAACATTAAAAACATCACTCTACATATCACTCTGCACAACATTGAAAACATCACCCTACACATCACTCTACACAACATTGAAAACATCACTCTACATATCACTCTGCACAACATTGAAAACATCACTCTACACTTCACTCTACACATCACTCTACACAACATTGAAAACATCACTCCACACATCACTCTACACAACATTGAAAACATCACTCTACACTTCACTCTACACAACATTGAAAACATCACTCTACACCTCATTAAAAACATCACTCTACACATCACTCTACACAACATTGAAAACAACACTCTATACATCACTCGACACAACATTGAAAAAACACTCTACATATCACTCTACACAACATTGTAAACATCACTCTACACATCACTCTACACACCATTGAAAACATCACTCTACACATCGCTCTACACAACACTGAAAACATCACTCAACACATCACTCTACACAACATTGAAAACATCAATCTACACATCACTCTACACAACATTGAAAACATCACTCTACATATCACTCTACACAACATTGTAAACATCACTCAACACATCACTCTGCACAACATTGAAAACATCACCCTACACATCACTCTACACAACATTGAAAACATCACTCTACATATCACTCTGCACAACATTGAAAACATCACTATACATATCACATCACTCGACACATCACTCTACATAACATTGAAAACATCACTCCACACATCACTCTACACAACATTGAAAACATCACTCTACATACAATCTACAAAACATTGAAAACATCACTCTACACATCACTCTACACAATATTGAAAACATCACTCGACACAACATTGAAAACATTACTCTACACATCACTCTACTCAACATTGAAAACATCACTCTACACATCACTCTACACAACATTGTAAACATCACTCTACACATGAGTCTACACAACATTGAAAAAATCACTCTGTACATCATTCTGCACAACATTGAAAACATCAATCTACACAACACTCTACAGAACATTGAAAACATCACTCTACACATCACTCTACACAACATTGAAAACATCACTCTGTACCTCATTCTGCACAACATTGAAAACATCACTCTACACATAACTCTACACAACATTGAAAACATCACTCTATATATCACTCTACACAACATTGAAAACATCACTCTACACATCGCTCGACACAACATTGAAAAAATCACTCTACACATCACTCTACACATCACTCTAAACAACATTGAAAACATCACTCTACACATCACTCTACACAAAACTGAAAACATCACTCAAAACATCACTCTGCACAACATTGAAAACATCATTCTACACATCACTCTACAGAACATTGAAAACATCACTCTACACATCACTCGACACAACATTGTAAACATCACTCTACACATCACTCTGCACACCATTGAAAACATCACTCTACACTTCACTCTACACAACATTGAAAACATCACTCTACACAACAATCTACACAACATTGAAAACATCAATCTACACATCACTCTGCAGAATATTGAAAACATCACTCTACACATCACTCTACACAACATTGAAAACATCACTCTACATATCACTCTACACAACATTGAAAACATCACTCTACACATCACTCTACACAACATTGAAAACATCACTCTACACTACATTGAAAACATCACTCTACACATGACTCTACACAACATTGAAAATATCACTCTATACATCACTCGACACAACATTGAAAAAATCACTCTGCACATCAGTCTACACAACATTGTAAACATCACTCTACCCATCACTCTAAACACCATTGAAAACATCACTCTACACATCACTCTACACAACACTGAAAACATCACTCAAAATATCACTCCACACAACATTGAAAACATCAATCTACACATCACTCTACAGAACATTGAAAACATCACTCTACACATCACTCGACACAACATTGTAAACATCACTCTACACATCACTCTGCACACCATTGAAAACATCACTCTACACTTCACTCTACATAACATTGAAAACATCACTCTACACAACAATCTACACAACATTGAAAACATCAATCTACACATCACTCTGCAGAATATTGAAAACATCACTCTACACATCACTCTACACAACATTCAAAACATCACTCTACATATCACTCTACACAACTTTGAAAACATCACTCTACACATCACTCTACACAACATTGAAAACATCACTCTACACTACATTGAAAACATCACTCTACACATGACTCTACACAACATTGAAAATATCACTCTATACATCACTCTGCACAACATTGAAAACATCACTCTACACATCAATCGACACAACATTGAAAATATCACTCTACATATCACTCTGCACAACATTGAAAACATCACTCTACACATCACTCTGTACAACATAGAAAACATCACTCTGCACCTCACTCTGCACAACATTGAAAACATCACTCTACACATCACTCCAAACAACATTGAAAACATCACTCTACACATCACTCAGCACAACATTGAAAACATCACTCTACACATCATTCTGCAGAACATTGAAAACATCACTCTACACAACTTTGAAAACATCACTCTACACTTCACTCTACACAACATTGAAAACATCACTCAACACATCACTCTACACAACATTGAAAACATCACTCTGCACATCACTCTACACAACATTGAAAACATCACTCTACAGAGCACTCGACACAACATTGAAAACATCACTCTACACAACAATCTACACAACATTGAAAAGATCACTCTACACATCACTCTACACAACATTGAAAACATCACTCTACACATCAATCTATACAATATTGAATACATCACTCTACACATCACTCCACACAACATTGAAAACATCACTCTACATATCACTCTGCACAACATTGAAAACATCACTATACATATCACATCATTCTACACAACATTGAAAACATCAATCTACACATAATTCTGCAGAATATTGAAAACATCACTGTACACAACACTCTACACAACATTGTAAACATCACTCTATACATCACTCTACACAGCATTGTAAACATCACTCTACACATCACTCTGCACAACATTGAGAACATCACTCTGCACATCACTCTACACAACATTGAAATCATCACCCTACACATCACTCTGCACAACATTGAAAACATCACTCTACACATCACTCGACACAACATTGAATACATTACTCTACATATCACTCTACCGAACATTGAAAACATCACTCTACACATCCCTCTCACAACATTGAAAACATCACTCTATACATCACTCTACACAACATTGTAAACATCACTCTGCACATGACTCTACACAACATTGAAAAAATCACTCTGTATCCCACTCTGCACAACATTGAATACATCACTCTATACGTCACTCTACAGAACATTGAAAACATCACTCTACACCTCACTCTCCACAACATTGAAATATCACGCTACACATCACTCTACACAACATTGAAATCATCACTCTACACATCACTCTACACAACATTGAAAACATCACTCTATATATCACTCTACACAACATTGAAAACATCACTCTACACATCGCTCGACACAACATTGAAAAAATCACTCTACACATCACTCTACACATCACTCTAAACAACATTGAAAACATCACTCTACACATCACTCTACACAACACTGAAAACATCACTCAAAACATCACTCTGCACAACATTGAAAACATCATTCTATACATCACTCTACAGAACATTGAAAACATCACTCTACACATCACTCTGCACACCATTGAAAACATCACTCTACAATTCACTCTACACAACATTGAAAACATCACTCTACACAACAATCTACACAACATTGAAAACATCAATCTACACATCACTCTGCAGAATATTGAAAACATCACTCTACACATCACTCTACACAACATTGAAAACATCACTCTACATATCACTCTACACAACATTGAAAACATCACTCTACACATCACTCTACACAACATTGAAAACATCACTCTACACTACATTGAAAACATCACTCTACACATGACTCTACACAACATTGAAAATATCACGATATACATCACTCGACACAACATTGAAAAAATCACTCTGCACATCAGTCTACACAACATTGTAAACATCACTCTACACATCACTCTAAACACCATTGAAAACATCACTCTACACATCACTCTACACAACACTGAAAACATCACTCAAAATATCACTCTACACAAAATTGAAAACATCAATCTACACATCACTCTACAGAACATTGAAAACATCACTCTACACATCACTCGACACAACATTGTAAACATCACTCTGCACATCACTCTGCACACCATTGAAAACATCACTCTACACTTCACTCTACACAACATTGAAAACATCACTCTACACAACAATCTACACAACATTGAAAACATCAATCTACACATCACTCTGCAGAATATTGAAAACATCACTCTACACATCACTCTACACAACATTGAAAACATCACTCTACATATCACTCTACACAACATTGAAAACATCACTCTACACATCACTCTACACACCATTGAAAACATCACTCTACACTACATTGAAAACATCACTCTACACATGACTCTACACAACATTGAAAATATCACTCTATACATCACTCTGCACAACATTGAAAACATCACTCTACACATCAATCGACACAACATTGAAAATATCACTCTACATATCACTCTGCACAACATTGAAAACATCACTCTACACATCACTCTGTACAACATAGAAAACATCACTCTGCACCTCACTCTGCACAACATTGAAAACATCACTCTACACATCACTCCAAACAACATTGAAAACATCACTCTATACATCACTCAGCACAACATTGAAAACATCACTCTACACATCACTCTGCACAACATTGAAAACATCACTCTACACATCACTCTACACAACTTTGAAAACATCACTCTACACTTCACTCTACACAACATTGAAAACATCACTCAACACATCACTCTACACAACATTGAAAACATCACTCTGCACATCACTCTACACAACATTGAAAACATCACTCTACAGAGCACTCGACACAACATTGAAAACATCACTCTACACAACAATCTACACAACATGGAAAAGATCACTCTACACATCACTCTACACAACATTGAAAACATCACTCTACACATCAATCTATACAATATTGAATACATCACTCTATACATCAATCCACACAACATTGAAAACATCACTCTACATATCACTCTGCACAACATTGAAAACATCACTATACATATCACATCATTCTACACAACATTGAAAACATCAATCTACACATCATTCTGCAGAATATTGAAAACTTCACTGTACACAACACTCTACACAACATTGTAAACATCACTGTATACATCACTCTACACAGCATTGTAAACATCACTCTACACATCACTCTGCACAACATTGAGAACATCACTCTGCACATCACTCTACACAACATTGAAATCATCACTCTACACATCACTCTGCACAACATTGAATACATCACTCTACACATCACTCGACACAACATTGAATACATTACTCTACATATCACTCTACAGAACATTGAAAACATCACTCTACACATCACTCTCACAACATTGAAAACATCACTCTATACATCACTCTACACAACATTGTAAACATCACTCTGCACATGACTCTACACAACATTGAAAAAATCACTCTGTATCCCACTCTGCACAACATTGAATACATCACTCTATACGTCACTCTACAGAACATTGAAAACATCACTCTACACCTCACTCTCCACAACATTGAAATATCACGCTACACATCACTCTACACAACATTGAAATCATCACTCTACACATCACTCTGCACAACATTGAAAACATCACTCTACACATCACTCTACACAACATTGAAAACATCACTCTACACAGCACTCTACACAGCATTGAAAACATCACTCTACACATCACTCTACACAACATTGAAAACATCACTCTATACATCACTCTACACAACATTGCAAACATCACTCTACACATGACTCTGCACAACATTGAAAAAATAACTCTGTACCCCACTCTGCACGACATTGAAAACATCACTCTACACATCACTCTACACAACATTGAAATCATCACTCTACACATCACTCTACACAACATTGAAAACATCACTCTACACAGCACTCTACACAGCATTGAAAACATCACTCTACACATCACTCTACACAACATTGAAAACATCACTCTATACATCACTCTACACAACATTGCAAACATCACTCTACACATGACTCTGCACAACATTGAAAAAATCACTCTGTACCCCACTCTGCACGACATTGAAAACATCACTCTACACATCACTCAACACAACATTGAAAACATCACTCTACACAACAATCTATACAATATTGAAAATATCACTCTACAACTCTCTCTGCACAACATTGAAAACATCACTCTACACATCACTCTACACAGCATTGAAAACATCACTCTATACATCACTCTACACAGCATTGTAAACATCACTCTGCAAATCACTCTGCACAACCTTGAGAACATCACTCTGCATATCACTCTACAGAACATTGAAAACATCACTCTACACATCACTCTACAGAACATTGAAAACATCACTCTACACATCACTCTCCACAACATTTAAATATCACGCTACACATCACTCTACATAACACTGAAATCATCACTCTACACATCACTCTGCACAACATTGAAAACATCACTCTACACATCACTCTACACAAAATTGAAAACATCACTCTACACATCACTCGACACAACATTGAAAACATCACTATACACATCACTCTACACAACATTGAAAACATCACTCTACACAACAATCTACACAACATTGAAAACATCACTCTACACATCACTCTAGGCAACATTGAAAACATCACTCTACGCAACAATCTACACAACATTGAAAACATCACTCTACACATCACTCTACACAACATTGAAAACATCACTCTACACAGCACTCTACACAGCATTGAAAAAATCACTCTGTATCCCACTCTGCACAACATTGTAAACATCACTCTGCACATGACTCTACACAACATTGAAAAAATCACTCTGTATCCCACTCTGCACAACATTGAATACATCACTCTATACATCACTCTATACAACATAGAAACCATCACTCTGCACCTCACTCTGCACAACATTGAAAACATCACTCTACACATCACTTCACACAACATTGAAAACATCACTCTATACATCACTCTACACTGCTTTGGAAACATCATTCTACACATCACTCTGCACAACATTGAGAACGTCACTCTGCACATCACTCTACACAACATTGAAAACATCACTCTACACATCACTCGACACAACATTGAATACATTACTCTACATATCACTCTACAGAACATTGAAAACATCACTCTACACATCACGCTCACAACATTGAAAACATCACTCTACACATCACTCTACACAACATTGAAAACATCACTCTACAAATCACTCGACACAACATTGAAAACATCAATCTACACAGCACTCTACACAACATTGAAAACATTACTCAACACATCACTCTGCACAACTATGAAAACATCACATGCACATCACTCTGCACAACATTGAAAACATCACTCTACACATCACTCTCCACAACATTGAAATCATCACTCTACACATCACTCTGCACAACATTGAAAACATCACTCTACACTTCACTTTACACAACATTGAAAACATCACTCAACACATCAATCTAAACAATATTGAAAACATTACTCGACACAGCACTCTACCCAACATTGAAAACATCACTCCACACAACAATCTACACAACATTGAAAAAATCACTCTACACATCACTCAACACAACATTGAAAACATCACTCTACACATCAATCTATACAATATTGAAAACATCACTCGACACATCACTCCACACAACTTTGAAAACATCACTCTACATATCACTCTGCACAACATTGAAAACATCACTCTACACATCAATCGACACAACATTGAAAATATCACTCTACATATCACTCTGCACAACATTGAAAACATCACTCTACACATCACTCTGTACAACATAGACAACATCACTCTGCACCTCACTCTGCACAACATTGAAAACATCACTCTACACATCACTCCAAACAACATTGAAAACATCACTCTACACATCACTCAGCACAACATTGAAAACATCACTCTACACATCACTCTGCACAACATTGAAAACATCACTCTACACATCACTCTACACAACTTTGAAAACATCACTCTACACTTCACTCTACACAACATTGAAAACATCACTCAACACATCACTCTACACAACATTGAAAACATCACTCTGCACATCACTCGACACAACATAGAAAACATCACTCTACACAACAATCTACACAACATTGAAAAGATCACTCTGCACATCACTCTACACAACATTGAAAACATCACTCTACACATCAATCTATACAATATTGAATACATCACTCTACACATCACTCCACACAACATTGAAAACATCACTCTACATATCACTCTGCACAACATTGAAAACATCACTATACATATCACATCATTCTATACAACATTGAAAACATCAATGTACACATCATTCTGCAGAATATTGAAAACATCACTGTACGCAACACTCTACACAACATTGTAAACATCACTCTATACATCACTCTACACAGCATTGTAAACATCACTCTACACATCACTCTGCACAACATTGAGAACATCACTCTGAACATCACTCTACACAACATTGAAATCATCACTCTACACATCACTCTGCACAACATTGAAAACATCACTCTACACATCACTCTACACAACATTGAAAACATCACTCTACACATCACTCGACACAACATTGAAAACATCAATCTACACAGCACTCTACACAACATTGAAAACATTACTCAACACATCACTCTACACAACATTGAAAACATCACTCTACACAGCACTCTACACAGCATTGAAAACATCACTCTACACATCACTCTACACAACATTGAAAACATCACTCTATACATCACTCTACACAACATTGTAAACATCACTCTACACATCACTCTACACAGCATTGTAAACATCACTCTGCACATCACTCTGCACAACATTGAGAACATCACTCTGCACATCACTCTACACAACATTGAAAACATCACTCTACACATCACTCGACACAACATTGAAAACATTACTCTACATATCACTCTACAGAACATTGAAAACATCACTCTACACATCATTCTGCACAACATTGAAAAAATCACTCTGTATCCCACTCTGCACAACATTGAATACATCACTCTATACATCACTGTATACAACATAGAAAACATCACTCTGCACCTCACTCTGCACAACATTGAAAACATCACTCTACACATCACTCTACACAACATTGAAAACATCACTCTATACATCACTCTACACTGCTTTGTAAACATCACTCTACACATCACTCTGCACAACATTGAGAACATCACTCTGCACATCACTCTACACAACATTGAAAACATCACCCTACACATCACTCTCACAACATTTAAAACATCACTCTATACATCACTCTACACAACATTGTAAACATCACTCTGCACATGAATCTACACAACATTGAAAAAATCATTCTGTATCCCACTTTGCACAACATTGAATACATCACTCTATACGTCACTCTACAGAACATTGAAAACATCACTCTACACATCACTCTCCACAACATTTAAATATCACGCTACACATCACTCTACATAACACTGAAATCATCACTCTACACATCACTCTGCACAACATTGAAAACATCACTCTACACATCACTCGACACAACATTGAAAACATCACTATACACATCACTCTACACCACATTGAAAACATCACTCTACACAACAATCTACACAACATTGAAAACATCACTCTACACATCACTCTAGGCAACATTGAAAACATCACTCTACGCAACAATCTACACAACATTGAAAACATCACTCTACACATCACTCTACACAACATTGAAAACATCACTCTACACAGCACTCTACACAGCATTGAAAACATCACTCTACACATCACTCTACACAACATTGAAAACATCACTATACACATCACTCTACACAACATGGAAAACATCACTCTACACATCACTCTACACAACATTGAAAACATCAATCTACACATCACTCGACACAACATTGAAAACATCAATCTACACAGCACTCTACACAACATTGAAAACATTACTCAACACATCACTCTGCACAACTATGAAAACATCACATGCACATCACTCTGCACAACATTGAAAACATCACTCTACACATCACTCTCCACAACATTGAAATCATCACTCTACACATCACTCTACACAACATTGAAAACATCACTCTACACTTCACTTTACACAACATTGAAAACATCACTCAACACATCAATCTACACAATATTGAAAACATCACTCTACACAGCACTCTACCCAACATTGAAAACATCACTCCACACAATAATCAACACAACATTGAAAAAATCACTCTACACATCACTCAACACAACATTGAAAACATCACTCTACACATCAATCTATACAATATTGAAAACATCACTCGACACATCACTCGACACAACATTGTAAACAGCACTCTACACATCACTCTGCACACCATTAAAAACATCACTCTACACAACAATCTACACAACATTGAAAACATCACTCTACACATCACTCTACACAACATTGAAAACATCACTCTACACATCAATATATACAATATTGAAAATATCACTTTACACATCACTCCACACAACATTGAAAATATCACTCTACATATCACTCTGCACAACATTGAAAACATCACTCTCAACATCACTCTACACAACATTGAAAAAAAACACTCTACATATCACTCTGCACAACATTGAAAACATCACTCTATATATCACATCACTCTACACACCACTCAACACAACATTGAAAACATCACTGTACACATCACTCTGCACAACATTGTTAACATCACTCTGCACATCACTCTGCACAACATTGAAACCATCACTCGACACATCACTCTACACAACATTGAAAATATCACTCTACACATCACTTTGCACAACATTGAAAACATCACTCTACATATCACTCTGCACAACATTGAAAACATCATTCTACATATCACATCACTCTACACATCACTCTACACAACATTTTAAACATCACTCTGCACATCAACCTACACAACATTGAAAACAACACTCTACACAACATTGAAAACATCACTCTACACATCACTATACACAACATTCAAAATATCACTCGACACATAACTCTACACAACATTGAAAACATCAATCTACACATCACTCTACACAACATTCAAAACAATACTCTACACATCACTCGACACAACATTGTAAACCTCACTCTACACATCACTCTGCACACCATTGAAAACATCACTCTACACTTCACACGACACAACATTGAAATCATCACTCTACACAACAATCTACACAACATTGAAAACATCACTCAACACATCACTCTACACAACATCGAAAACATCACTCTACAACAACAATCTACACAACATTGAAAACATTACTCTACACATCACTCTACACAACATTGAAAATATCACTCTACACATCACTCCACACAACATTGAAAACATCACTCTACATATCACTCTGCACAACATTGAAAACCTGACTCTACACATTACTCTACACAACATTGAAAACATCACTCTACATCTCACTCTGCACAACATTGAAAACATCACTCTACATATCACATCACTCTACACAACATTGTAAACATCGTTCTGCACATAACCCTACACAACATTGAAAACATCACTCTACACATCACTCTGCATAACATTGAAAACATCACTCTACACAGCATTGAAAATATCACTCTACACATCACTCTGCACAACATTGAAAACATCACTCTACATATCACTCTGCACAACATTGAAAACATCACTCTACATATCACATCACTCTACACATCACTCTACAAAACATTGTAAACATCACTCTACACATCACCCTACACAGCATTGAAAACATCACTCTACACATCACTCTACACAACATTGAAAACATCACTCTACACATCACTCTGCATAACATTGAAAACATCACTCTACACATCACTCTACACAACATTGAAAACCTCACTCTACATATCACTCTGCACAACATTGAAAACATCATTCTACATATCACATCACTCTACACATCACTCTACACAACATTTTAAACATCACTCTACACATCACTCTACACAACATTGAAAACATCAATCTACACAACATTGAAAAGATCACTCTACACATCACTATACACAACATTCAAAATATCACTCTACTCATCACTCTACACAACATTGAAAACATCACTCTGCACATCACTCTACACAACATTGAAAATATCACTCTACACATCACTCTGCACAACATTGAAAACATCACTCTACATATCACTCTGCACAACATTGAAAACATCACTCTACACATCACTATACACAACATTCAAAATATCACTCTACACATCACTCTACACAACATTGAAAACATCACTATACACAACATTCAAAATATCACTCTACAGATCACTCTGCACAACATTGAAAACATCACTCTGCACCTCACTCTACACAACATTGAAAATATCACTCGACACATCACTCGACACAACATTGTAAACATCACTCTATACATCACTCTGCACAACATTGAAATCATCAGTCTACACAACAATCTACACAACATTGAAAACATCACTCAACACATCACTCTACACAACATTGAAAACATCACTCTACACATCACTCTCAACAACATTGAAAACATCACTCTACACATCACTCTACATAACATTGAAAACATCACTCCACACAACAATCTACACAACATTGAAAACATCACTCAACACATCACTCTACACAACATTGAAAACATCACTCTACACATCAATCTATACAAAAATGAAAATATCACTCTACACATCACTCCACACAACATTGAAAACATCACTCTACATATCACTCTGCACAACATTGAAAACATCATTCTACACATGACTCTACACAACATTGAAAATATCACTCTATACATCACTCTGCACAACATTGAAAACATCACTCTACACATCAATCGACACAACATTGAAAATATCACTCTACATATCACTCTGCACAACATTGAAAACATCACTCTACACATCACTCTGTACAACATAGAAAACATCACTCTGCACCTCACTCTGCACAACATTGAAAACATCACTCTACACATCACTCCAAACAACATTGAAAACATCACTCTACACATCACTCAGCACAACATTGAAAACATCACTCTACACATCACTCTGCACAACATTGAAAACATCACTCTACACAACTTTGAAAACATCACTCTACACTTCACTCTACACAACATTGAAAACATCACTCAACACATCACTCTACACAACATTGAAAACATCACTCTGCACATCACTCTACACAACATTGAAAACATCACTCTACAGAACACTCGACACAACATTGAAAACATCACTCTACACAACAATCTACACAACATTGAAAAGATCACTCTACACATCACTCTACACAACATTGAAAACATCACTCTACACATCAATCTATACAATATTGAATACATCACTCTACACATCACTCCACACAACATTGAAAACATCACTCTACATATCACTCTGCACAACATTGAAAACATCACTATACATATCACATCATTCTACACAACATTGAAAACATCAATCTACACATAATTCTGCAGAATATTGAAAACATCACTGTACACAACACTCTACACAACATTGTAAACATCACTCTATACATCACTCTACACAGCATTGTAAACATCACTCTACACATCACTCTGCACAACATTGAGAACATCACTCTGCACATCACTCTACACAACATTGAAATTATCACCCTACACATCACTCTGCACAACATTGAAAACATCACTCTACACATCACTCGACACAACATTGAATACATTACTCTACATATCACTCTACAGAACATTGAAAACATCACTCTACACATCACTCTCACAACATTGAAAACATCACTCTATACATCACTCTACACAACATTGTAAACATCACTCTGCACATGACTCTACACAACATTGAAAAAATCACTCTGTATCCCACTCTGCACAACATTGAATACATCACTCTATACGTCACTCTACAGAACATTGAAAACATCACTCTACACCTCACTCTCCACAACATTGAAATATCACGCTACACATCACTCTACACAACATTGAAATCATCGCTCTACACATCACTCTACACAACATTGAAAACATCACTCTATATATCACTCTACACAACATTGAAAACATCACTCTACACATCGCTCGACACAACATTGAAAAAATCACTCTACACATCACTCTACACATCACTCTAAACAACATTGAAAACATCACTCTACACATCACTCTACACAACACTGAAAACATCACTCAAAACATCACTCTGCACAACATTGAAAACATCATTCTACACATCACTCTACAGAACATTGAAAACATCACTCTACACATCACTCTGCACACCATTGAAAACATCACTCTACACTTCACTCTACACAACATTGAAAACATCACTCTACACAACAATCTACACAACATTGAAAACATCAATCTACACATCACTCTGCAGAATATTGAAAACATCACTCTACACATCACTCTACACAACATTGAAAACATCACTCTACATATCACTCTACACAACATTGAAAACATCACTCTACACATCACTCTACACAACATTGAAAACATCACTCTACACTACATTGAAAACATCACTCTACACATGACTCTACACAACATTGAAAATATCACGATATACATCACTCGACACAACATTGAAAAAATCACTCTGCACATCAGTCTACACAACATTGTAAACATCACTCTACACATCACTCTAAACACCATTGAAAACATCACTCTACACATCACTCTACACAACACTGAAAACATCACTCAAAATATCACTCTACACAAAATTGAAAACATCAATCTACACATCACTCTACAGAACATTGAAAACATCACTCTACACATCACTCGACACAACATTGTAAACATCACTCTGCACATCACTCTGCACAACATTGAAAACATCACTCTACACTTCACTCTACACAACATTGAAAAAATCACTCTACACAACAATCTACACAACATTGAAAACATCAATCTACACATCACTCTGCAGAATATTGAAAACATCACTCTACACATCACTCTACACAACATTGAAAACATCACTCTACATATCACTCTACACAACATTGAAAACATCACTCTACACATCACTCTACACACAATTGAAAACATCACTCTACACTACATTGAAAACATCACTCTACACATGACTCTACACAACATTGAAAATATCACTCTATACATCACTCTGCACAACATTGAAAACATCACTCTACACATCAATCGACACATTGAAAATATCACTCTACATATCACTCTGCACAACATTGAAAACATCACTCTACACATCACTCTGTACAACATAGAAAACATCACTCTGCACCTCACTCTGCACAACATTGAAAACATCACTCTACACATCACTCCAAACAACATTGAAAACATCACTCTACACATCACTCAGCACAACATTGAAAACATCACTCTACACATCACTCTGCACAACCTTGAAAACATCACTCTACACATCACTCTACACAACTTTGAAAACATCACTCTACACTTCACTCTACACAACATTGAAAACATCACTCAACACATCACTCTACACAACATTGAAAACATCACTCTGCACATCACTCTACACAACATTGAAAACATCACTCTACAGAGCACTCGACACAACATTGAAAACATCACTCTACACAACAATCTACACAACATTGAAAAGATCACTCTACACATCACTCTACACAACATTGAAAACATCACTCTACACATCAATCTATACAATATTGAATACATCACTCTATACATCAATCCACACAACATTGAAAACATCACTCTACATATCACTCTGCACAACATTGAAAACATCACTCTACACATCACTCTGTACAACATAGAAAACATCACTCTGCACCTCACTCTGCACAACATTGAAAACATCACTCTACACATCACTCCAAACAACATTGAAAACATCACTCTACACATCACTCAGCACAACATTGAAAACATCACTCTACACATCACTCTGCACAACATTGAAAACATCACTCTACACAACTTTGAAAACATCACTCTACACTTCACTCTACACAACATTGAAAACATCACTCAACACATCACTCTACACAACATTGAAAACATCACTCTGCACATCACTCTACACAACATTGAAAACATCACTCTACAGAACACTCGACACAACATTGAAAACATCACTCTACACAACAATCTACACAACATTGAAAAGATCACTCTACACATCACTCTACACAACATTGAAAACATCACTCTACACATCAATCTATACAATATTGAATACATCACTCTAGACATCACTCCACACAACATTGAAAACATCACTCTACATATCACTCTGCACAACATTGAAAACATCACTATACATATCACATCATTCTACACAACATTGAAAACATCAATCTACACATAATTCTGCAGAATATTGAAAACATCACTGTACACAACACTCTACACAACATTGTAAACATCACTCTATACATCACTCTACACAGCATTGTAAACATCACTCTACACATCACTCTGCACAACATTGAGAACATCACTCTGCACATCACTCTACACAACATTGAAATTATCACCCTACACATCACTCTGCACAACATTGAAAACATCACTCTACACATCACTCGACACAACATTGAATACATTACTCTACATATCACTCTACAGAACATTGAAAACATCACTCTACACATCACTCTCACAACATTGAAAACATCACTCTATACATCACTCTACACAACATTGTAAACATCACTCTGCACATGACTCTACACAACATTGAAAAAATCACTCTGTATCCCACTCTGCACAACATTGAATACATCACTCTATACGTCACTCTACAGAACATTGAAAACATCACTCTACACCTCACTCTCCACAACATTGAAATATCACGCTACACATCACTCTACACAACATTGAAATCATCGCTCTACACATCACTCTACACAACATTGAAAACATCACTCTATATATCACTCTACACAACATTGAAAACATCACTCTACACATCGCTCGACACAACATTGAAAAAATCACTCTACACATCACTCTACACATCACTCTAAACAACATTGAAAACATCACTCTACACATCACTCTACACAACACTGAAAACATCACTCAAAACATCACTCTGCACAACATTGAAAACATCATTCTACACATCACTCTACAGAACATTGAAAACATCACTCTACACATCACTCTGCACACCATTGAAAACATCACTCTACACTTCACTCTACACAACATTGAAAACATCACTCTACACAACAATCTACACAACATTGAAAACATCAATCTACACATCACTCTGCAGAATATTGAAAACATCACTCTACACATCACTCTACACAACATTGAAAACATCACTCTACATATCACTCTACACAACATTGAAAACATCACTCTACACATCACTCTACACAACATTGAAAACATCACTCTACACTACATTGAAAACATCACTCTACACATGACTCTACACAACATTGAAAATATCACGATATACATCACTCGACACAACATTGAAAAAATCACTCTGCACATCAGTCTACACAACATTGTAAACATCACTCTACACATCACTCTAAACACCATTGAAAACATCACTCTACACATCACTCTACACAACACTGAAAACATCACTCAAAATATCACTCTACACAAAATTGAAAACATCAATCTACACATCACTCTACAGAACATTGAAAACATCACTCTACACATCACTCGACACAACATTGTAAACATCACTCTGCACATCACTCTGCACAACATTGAAAACATCACTCTACACTTCACTCTACACAACATTGAAAAAATCACTCTACACAACAATCTACACAACATTGAAAACATCAATCTACACATCACTCTGCAGAATATTGAAAACATCACTCTACACATCACTCTACACAACATTGAAAACATCACTCTACATATCACTCTACACAACATTGAAAACATCACTCTACACATCACTCTACACACCATTGAAAACATCACTCTACACTACATTGAAAACATCACTCTACACATGACTCTACACAACATTGAAAATATCACTCTATACATCACTCTGCACAACATTGAAAACATCACTCTACACATCAATCGACACATTGAAAATATCACTCTACATATCACTCTGCACAACATTGAAAACATCACTCTACACATCACTCTGTACAACATAGAAAACATCACTCTGCACCTCACTCTGCACAACATTGAAAACATCACTCTACACATCACTCCAAACAACATTGAAAACATCACTCTACACATCACTCAGCACAACATTGAAAACATCACTCTACACATCACTCTGCACAACCTTGAAAACATCACTCTACACATCACTCTACACAACTTTGAAAACATCACTCTACACTTCACTCCACACAACATTGAAAACATCACTCAACACATCACTCTACACAACATTGAAAACATCACTCTGCACATCACTCTACACAACATTGAAAACATCACTCTACAGAGCACTCGACACAACATTGAAAACATCACTCTACACAACAATCTACACAACATTGAAAAGATCACTCTACACATCACTCTACACAACATTGAAAACATCACTCTACACATCAATCTATACAATATTGAATACATCACTCTATACATCAATCCACACAACATTGAAAACATCACTCTACATATCACTCTGCACAACATTGAAAACATCACTATACATATCACATCATTCTACACAACATTGAAAACATCAATCTACACATCATTCTGCAGAATATTGAAAACTTCACTGTACACAACACTCTACACAACATTGTAAACATCACTCTATACATCACTCTACACAGCATTGTAAACATCACTCTACACATCACTCTGCACAACATTGAGAACGTCACTCTGCACATCACTCTACACAACATTGAAATCATCACTCTACACATCACTCTGCACAACATTGAATACATCACTCTACACATCACTCGACACAACATTGAATACATTACTCTACATATCACTCTACAGAACATTGAAAACATCACTCTACACATCACTCTCACAACATTGAAAACATCACTCTATACATCACTCTACACAACATTGTAAACATCATCTGCACATGACTCTACACAACATTGAAAAAATCACTCTGTATCCCACTCTGCACAACATTGAATACATCACTCTATACGTCACTCTACAGAACATTGAAAACATCACTCTACACCTCACTCTCCACAACATTGAAATATCACGCTACACATCACTCTACACAACATTGAAATCATCACTCTACACATCACTCTGCACAACATTGAAAACATCACTCTACACATCACTCTACACAACATTGAAAACATCACTCTACACAGCACTCTACACAGCATTGAAAACATCACTCTACACATCACTCTACACAACATTGAAAACATCACTCTATACATCACTCTACACAACATTGCAAACATCACTCTACACATGACTCTGCACAACATTGAAAAAATCACTCTGTACCCCACTCTGCACGACATTGAAAACATCACTCTACACATCACTCAACACAACATTGAAAACATCACTCTACACAACAATCTATACAATATTGAAAATATCACTCTACACCTCACTCTGCACAACATTGAAAACATCACTCTACACATCACTCTACACAGCATTGAAAACATCACTCTATACATCACTCTACACAGCATTGTAAACATCACTCTGCAAATCACTCTGCACAACCTTGAGAACATCACTCTGCATATCACTCTACAGAACATTGAAAACATCACTCTACACATCACTCTACAGAACATTGAAAACATCACTCTACACATCACTCTCCACAACATTTAAATATCACGCTACACATCACTCTACATAACACTGAAATCATCACTCTACACATCACTCTGCACAACATTGAAAACATCACTCTACACATCACTCTACACAAAATTGAAAACATCACTCTACACATCACTCGACACAACATTGAAAACATCACTATACACATCACTCTACACAACATTGAAAACATCACTCTACACAACAATCTACACAACATTGAAAACATCACTCTACACATCACTCTAGGCAACATTGAAAACATCACTCTACGCAACAATCTACACAACATTGAAAACATCACTCTACACATCACTCTACACAACATTGAAAACATCACTCTACACAGCACTCTACACAGCATTGAAAACATCACTCTACACATCACTCTACACAACATTGAAAACATCACTGTACACATCACTCTACACAACATGGAAAACATCACTCTACACAACAATCTATACAATATTGAAAATATCACTCTGCACCTCACTCTGCACAACATTGAAAACATCACTCTACACATCACTCTACACAATATTGCAAACATCACTCTATAAGTCACTTTACATAACATTGTAAACATCACTCTACACATCACTCTGCACCACATTGAGAACATCATTCTACACATCACTCTGCACAACATTGAGAACGTCACTCTGCACATCACTCTACACAACATTGAAAACATCACTCTACACATCACTCGACACAACATTGAATACATTACTCTACATATCACTCTACAGAACATTGAAAACATCACTCTACACATCACGCTCACAACATTGAAAACATCACTCTACACATCACTCTACACAACATTGAAAACATCACTCTACAAATCACTCGACACAACATTGAAAACATCAATCTACACAGCACTCTACACAACATTGAAAACATTACTCAACACATCACTCTGCACAACTATGAAAACATCACATGCACATCACTCTGCACAACATTGAAAACATCACTCTACACATCACTCTCCACAACATTGAAATCATCACTCTACACATCACTCTGCACAACATTGAAAACATCACTCTACACTTCACTTTACACAACATTGAAAACATCACTCAACACATCAATCTAAACAATATTGAAAACATTACTCGACACAGCACTCTACCCAACATTGAAAACATCACTCCACACAACAATCTACACAACATTGAAAAAATCACTCTACACATCACTCAACACAACATTGAAAACATCACTCTACACATCAATCTATACAATATTGAAAACATCACTCGACACATCACTCCACACAACTTTGAAAACATCACTCTACATATCACTCTGCACAACATTGAAAACATCACTCTACACATCAATCGATACAACATTGAAAATATCACTCTACATATCACTCTGCACAACATTGAAAACATCACTCTACACATCACTCTGTACAACATAGACAACATCACTCTGCACCTCACTCTGCACAACATTGAAAACATCACTCTACACATCACTCCAAACAACATTGAAAACATCACTCTACACATCACTCAGCACAACATTGAAAACATCACTCTACACATCACTCTGCACAACATTGAAAACATCACTCTACACATCACTCTACACAACTTTGAAAACATCACTCTACACTTCACTCTACACAACATTGAAAACATCACTCAACACATCACTCTACACAACATTGAAAACATCACTCTGCACATCACTCTACACAACATTGAAAACATCACTCTACATAGCACTCGACACAACATAGAAAACATCACTCTACACAACAATCTACACAACATTGAAAAGATCACTCTACACATCACTCTACACAACATTGAAAACATCACTCTACACATCAATCTATACAATATTGAATACATCACTCTACACATCACTCCACACAACATTGAAAACATCACTCTACATATCACTCTGCACAACATTGAAAACATCACTATACATATCACATCATTCTACACAACATTGAAAACATCAATGTACACATCATTCTGCAGAATATTGAAAACATCACTGTACACAACACTCTACACAACATTGTAAACATCACTCTACACATCACTCTGCACAACATTGAGAACATCACTCTGAACATCACTCTACACAACATTGAAATCATCACTCTACACATCACTCTGCACAACATTGAAAACATCACTCTACACATCACTCTACACAACATTGAAAACATCACTCTACACATCACTCGACACAACATTGAAAACATCAATCTACACAGCACTCTACACAACATTGAAAACATTACTCAACACATCACTCTACACAACATTGAAAACATCACTCTACACAGCACTCTACACAGCATTGAAAACATCACTCTACACATCACTCTACACAACATTGAAAACATCACTCTATACATCACTCTACACAACATTGTAAACATCACTCTACACATCACTCTACACAGCATTGTAAACATCACTCTGCACATCACTCTGCACAACATTGAGAACATCACTCTGCACATCACTCTACACAACATTGAAAACATCACTCTACACATCACTCGACACAACATTGAAAACATTACTCTACATATCACTCTACAGAACATTGAAAACATCACTCTACACATCATTCTGCACAACATTGAAAAAATCACTCTGTATCCCACTCTGCACAACATTGAATACATCACTCTATACATCACTGTATACAACATAGAAAACATCACTCTGCACCTCACTCTGCACAACATTGAAAACATCACTCTACACATCACTCTACACAACATTGAAAACATCACTCTATACATCACTCTGCACTGCTTTGTAAACATCACTCTACATATCACTCTGCACAACATTGAGAACATCACTCTGCACATCACTCTACACAACATTGAAAACATCACCCTACACATCACTCTCACAACATTTAAAACATCACTCTATACATCACTCTACACAACATTGTAAACATCACTCTGCACATGACTCTACACAACATTGAAAAAATCATTCTGTATCCCACTTTGCACAACATTGAATACATCACTCTATACGTCACTCTACAGAACATTGAAAACATCACTCTACACATCACTCTCCACAACATTTAAATATCACGCTACACATCACTCTACATAACACTGAAATCATCACTCTACACATCACTCTGCACAACATTGAAAACATCACTCTACACATCACTCTACACAACATTGAAAACATCACTCTACACATCACTCGACACAACATTGAAAACATCACTATACACATCACTCTACACAACATTGAAAACATCACTCTACACAACAATCTACACAACATTGAAAACATCACTCTACACATCACTCTAGGCAACATTGAAAACATCACTCTACGCAACAATCTACACAACATTGAAAACATCACTCTACACATCACTCTACACAACATTGAAAACATCACTCTACACAGCACTCTACACAGCATTGAAAACATCACTCTACACATCACTCTACACAACATTGAAAACATCACTATACACATCACTCTACACAACATGGAAAACATCACTCTACACATCACTCTACACAACATTGAAAACATCAATCTACACATCACTCGACACAACATTGAAAACATCAATCTACACAGCACTCTACACAACATTGAAAACATTACTCAACACATCACTCTGCACAACTATGAAAACATCACATGCACATCACTCTGCACAACATTGAAAACATCACTCTACACATCACTCTCCACAACATTGAAATCATCACTCTACACATCACTCTACACAACATTGAAAACATCACTCTACACTTCACTTTACACAACATTGAAAACATCACTCAACACATCAATCTACACAATATTGAAAACATCACTCTACACAGCACTCTACCCAACATTGAAAACATCACTCCACACAATAATCTACACAACATTGAAAAAATCACTCTACACATCACTCAACACAACATTGAAAACATCACTCTACACATCAATCTATACAATATTGAAAACATCACTCGACACATCACTCGACACAACATTGTAAACAGCACTCTACACATCACTCTGCACACCATTAAAAACATCACTCTACACTTCACTCTACACAACATTGAAAACATCACTCTACACAACAATCTACACAACATTGAAAACATCACTCTACACAACATTGAAAACATCACTCTACACATCAATATATACAATATTGAAAATATCACTTTACACATCACTCCACACAACATTGAAAATATCACTCTACATATCACTCTGCACAACATTGAAAACATCACTCTCAACATCACTCTACACAACATTGAAAAAAAACACTCTACATATCACTCTGCACAACATTGAAAACATCACTCTATATATCACATCACTCTACACACCACTCAACACAACATTGAAAACATCACTGTACACATCACTCTGCACAACATTGTTAACATCACTCTGCACATCACTCTGCACAACATTGAAACCATCACTCGACACATCACTCTACACAACATTGAAAATATCACTCTACACATCACTTTGCACAACATTGAAAACATCACTCTACATATCACTCTGCACAACATTGAAAACATCATTCTACATATCACATCACTCTACACATCACTCTACACAACATTTTAAACATCACTCTGCACATCAACCTACACAACATTGAAAACAACACTCTACACAACAATGAAAACATCACTCTACACATCACTATACACAACATTCAAAATATCACTCGACACATAACTCTACACAACATTGAAAACATCAATCTACACATCACTCTACACAACATTCAAAACAATACTCTACACATCACTCGACACAACATTGTAAACATCACTCTACACATCACTCTGCACACCATTGAAAACATCACTCTACACTTCACACGACACAACATTGAAATCATCACTCTACACAACAATCTACACAACATTGAAAACATCACTCAACACATCACTCTACACAACATCGAAAACATCACTCTACAACAACAATCTACACAACATTGAAAACATTACTCTACACATCACTCTACACAACATTGAAAACATCACTCTACACATCAATCTATACAAAATTGAAAATATCACTCTACACATCACTCCACACAACATTGAAAACATCACTCTACATATCACTCTGCACAACATTGAAAACCTCACTCTACACATTACTCTACACAACATTGAAAACATCACTCTACATATCACTCTGCACAACATTGAAAACATCACTCTACATATCACATCACTCTACACAACATTGTAAACATCATTCTGCACATAACCCTACACAACATTGAAAACATCACTCTACACATCACTCTGCATAACATTGAAAACATCACTCTACACAGCATTGAAAATATCACTCTACACATCACTCTGCACAACATTGAAAACATCACTCTACATATCACTCTGCACAACATTGAAAACATCACTCTACATATCACATCACTCTACACATCACTCTACAAAACATTGTAAACATCACTCTACACATCACCCTACACAGCATTGAAAACATCACTCTACACATCACTCTACACAACATTGAAAACATCACTCTACACATCACTATACACAACATTCAAAATATCACTCGACACATAACTCTACACAACATTGAAAACATCAATCTACACATCACTCTACACAACATTCAAAACAATACTCTACACATCACTCGACACAACATTGTAAACATCACTCTACACATCACTCTGCACACCATTGAAAACATCACTCTACACTTCACACGACACAACATTGAAATCATCACTCTACACAACAATCTACACAACATTGAAAACATCACTCAACACATCACTCTACACAACATCGAAAACATTACTCTACAACAACAATCTACACAACATTGAAAACATTACTCTACACATCACTCTACACAACATTGAAAACATCACTCTACACATCAATCTATACAAAATTGAAAATATCACTCTACACATCACTCCACACAACATTGAAAACATCACTCTACATATCACTCTGCACAACATTGAAAACCTCACTCTACACATTACTCTACACAACATTGAAAACATCACTCTACATATCACTCTGCACAACATTGAAAACATCACTCTACATATCACATCACTCTACACAACATTGTAAACATCATTCTGCACATAACCCTACACAACATTGAAAACATCACTCTACACATCACTCTGCATAACATTGAAAACATCACTCTACACAGCATTGAAAATATCACTCTACACATCACTCTGCACAACATTGAAAACATCACTCTATATATCACTCTGCACAACATTGAAAACATCACTCTACATATCACATCACTCTACACATCACTCTACAAAACATTGTAAACATCACTCTACACATCACCCTACACAGCATTGAAAACATCACTCTACACATCACTCTACACAACATTGAAAACATCACTCTACACATCACTCTGCATAACATTGAAAACATCACTCTACACATCACTCTACACAACATTGAAAACCTCACTCTACATATCACTCTGCACAACATTGAAAACATCATTCTACATATCACATCACTCTACACATCACTCTACACAACATTTTAAACATCACTCTACACATCACTCTACACAACATTGAAAACATCAATCTACACAACATTGAAAAGATCACTCTACACATCACTATACACAACATTCAAAATATCACTCTACTCATCACTCTACACAACATTGAAAACATCACTCTGCACATCACTCTACACAACATTGAAAATATCACTCTACACATCACTCTGCACAACATTGAAAACATCACTCTACATATCACTCTGCACAACATTGAAAACATCACTCTACACATCACTATACACAACATTCAAAATATCACTCTACACATCACTCTACACAACATTGAAAACATCACTATACACAACATTCAAAATATCACTCTACACATCACTCTGCACAACATTGAAAACATCACTCTGCACCTCACTCTAGACAACATTGAAAATATCACTCGACACATCACTCGACACAACATTGTAAACATCACTCTATACATCACTCTGCACAACATTGAAATCATCAGTCTACACAACAATCTACACAACATTGAAAACATCACTCAACACATCACTCTACACAACATTGAAAACATCACTCTACACATCACTCTCAACAACATTGAAAACATCACTCTACACATCACTCTACACAACATTGAAAACATCACTCCACACAACAATCTACACAACATTGAAAACATCACTCAACACATCACTCTACACAACATTGAAAACATCACTCTACACATCAATCTATACAAAAATGAAAATATCACTCTACACATCACTCCACACAACATTGAAAACATCACTCTACATATCACTCTGCACAACATTGAAAACATCACTCTACATATCACATCACTCTACACATCACTCTACACAACATTGTAAACATCACTCTACACATCACCCTACACAATATTGAAAAAATCACTCTACACATCACTCTACACAACATTGAAAACATCACTCTACACAACATTGAAAAGATCACTCTGCACATCACTATACACAACATTTAAAATGTCACTCTACACATCACTCTACACAACATTGAAAACATCACTCTGCACATCACTCTACACAACATTGAAAATATCACTCTACACATCACTCTGCACAACATTGAAAACATCACTCTACATATCACTCTGCACAACATTGAAAACATCATTCTACATATCACATCACTCTACACATCACTCTACACAACATTTTAAACATCACTCTGCACATCAACCTGCACAACATTGAAAACAACACTCTACACAACATTGAAAACATCACTCTACACATCACTATACACAACATTCAAAATATCACTCTACACATCACTCTGCACAACTTTGAAAAAAACATTCTACACATCACTCTACACAACATTGAAAACATCACTCTACACATCACTCGACACAACATTGTAAACATCACTCTACACATAACTCTGCACACCATTGAAAACATCACTCTACACTTCACACTGCACAACATTGAAATCATCACTCTACACAACAATCTACACAACATTGAAAACATCACTCAACACATCACTCTACACAACATTGAAAACATCACTCTACACATCACTCTAAACAACATTGAAAACATCACTCTACACAGCACTCTACACAACATTGAAAACATCACACAACACAACAATCTACACAACATTGAAAACATCATTCTACACATCACTCTACACAACATTGAAAACATCACTCTACACATCAATCTATACAAAATTGAAAATATCACACTACACATCACTCCACACAACATTGAAAACATCACTCTACATATCACTCTGCACAACATTGAAAACATCACTCTGCACAACATTTAAAACATCACTCTACATATCACTCTGCACAACATTGAAAACATCACTCTACATATCACATCACTCTACACATCACTCTACACAACATTGTAAACATCACTCTACACATCACCCTACACAACATTGAAAACATCACTCTACACATCACTCCACACAACTTTGAAAACATCACTCTACACAACATTGAAAAGATCACTCTACACATAACTATAAACAACATTCAAAATATCACTCTACACATCACTCTACACAACATTGAAAACATCACTCTGCACCTCACTCTACACAACATTGGAAACATCACTCTAAACATCACTCTACACATCACTCTGCACAACATTGAAAAGATCACTCTACACAGCACTTTACACAACATTGAAAATATCACTCTACACATCACTCTGCACAACATTGAAAACATCACTCTGCACCTCACTCTACACAACATTGGAAACATCACTCTAAACATCACTCTACACATCACTCTACACAACATTGTAAACATCACTCTACACATCACCCTACACAACATTGAAAACATCACTCTACACATCACTCTACACAACTTTGAAAACATCACTCTACACAACATTGAAAACATCACTCTACACATCACTATAAACAACATTCAAAATATCACTCTACACATCACTCGACACAACATTGTAAACATCACTCTATACATCACTCTGCACAACATTGGAAACATCACTCTAAACATCACTCTACACATCACTCTACACAACATTGAAAACATCACTCTACACATCACTCGACACAACATTGTAAACATCACTCTACATCATCACTCTGCACAACATTGAAAACATCACTCGAAACATCACTCTGCACAACATTGAATACATCACTCTACATATCACATCACTTTACAAAACAGTGAAAACATCACTCTGCACATCACTCTACACAATATGAAAACATCATTCTACACATCACTCTACACAACATTGAAAACATCACTCTACACATCACTCTGCACAACATTTAAAACATCACTCTACACATCACTCTACACAACATTGAAAAAATCACTCTACACATCACTCTACACAACATTGTAGACATCACTCCACACATCACTCTACACACCATTGAAAACATCACTCTACACATCACTCTACACAACACTGAAAACATCACTCAACACTTCACTCTAAACAACATTGAAAACATCAATCTACACATCACTCTACAGAACATTGAAAACATCACTCTACACATCACTAGACACAACATTGCAATCATCACTCTACACTTCACTCTGCACAACATTGAAAACATCACTCTACACATCACTCTACACAATATTGAAAACATCACTCTGCACATCACTCTGCACAACATTGAATACATCACTCTATACATCACTCTGCACAACATTGAAAACATCACTCTACGCGTCACTCTACCCAACATTGAAAACATCAATCTACACACGACTCGACACAACATTGAAAACATCAATCTACGCAGCACTCTACACAACATTGAAAACATCACTCAACACATCACTCTACACAACATTGAAAACATCACTCTTTACATCACTCTGCACAACATTGAAAACATCACTCTTCACATTACTCTACACAACATTGAAAACATCACTCTCCATATCACTCTGCACAACATTGAAAACATCACTCTACATATCACTCGACATATCACTCTGCACAACATTGAAAACATCACTCTACACATCACTCTATACAACATAGAAAACATCACTCTGCACCTCACTCTGCACAACATTGAAAACATCACTCTACACATCACTCCACACAACATTGAAAACATCACTCTAAACATCACTCAGCACAACATTGAAAACATCACTCTACACATCACTCTGCACAACATTGAAAACATCACTGTACACATCACTCTACACAACATTGAAAACATCACTCTACACATCAATCTGTACAATATTGAATACATCACTCTACACAGCACTCCACACAACATTGAAAACATCACTCTACATATCACTCTGCACTACATTGAAAACATCACTCTACACATCACTCTACACAACATTGAATACATCACTCTGCACATCACTCTGCACAACATTGAAAACATCACTCGACACAACATTGAAAGAATCACTCTACACATCACTCTACACAACATTGTAGACATCACTCCACACATCACTCTACACACCATTGAAAACATCACTCTACACATCACTCTACACAACACTGAAAACATCATTCAACACTTCTCTCTAAACAACAATGCAAACATCAATCTACACATCACTCTACAGAACATTGAAAACATCACTCTACACATCACTCGACACAACATTGTAAACATCACTCTACACATCACTCTGCACACCATTGAAAACATCACTCTACACTTCACTCGACACAACATTGAAAACATCACTCTACACAACAATCTACACAACATTGAAAATATCAATCTACACATCACTCTGCAGAATATTGAAAACATCACTCTACACATCACTCTACACAACATTGAAAACATCACTCTATACATCACTCGACACAACATTGAAAACATCACTCTACACATCATTCTACACAACATTGTAAACATCACTCTACACATGAGTCTACACAACATTGAAAAAATCACTCTGTACATCATTCTGCACAACATTGAAAACATCACTCTACACATCACTCTACAGAACATTGAAAACATCACTCTACACATCACTCGCCACAACATTGAAATATCACGCTTCCCATCACTCTGCACAATATTGAAAACATCACTCTACACATCACTCTGCACAACATTGAAAACATCACTCTACACATCACTCTGCACAACATTGAAAACATCACTCTACACATCACTCTACACAACATTGAAAACATCACTCTACACTTCACTTTACACAATATTGAAAACATCTCTCTACACAGCACTCTACACAACATTGAAAATATCACTCTACACGTCACTCTACACAACATTGAAAACATCACTCTATACATCACTCTACACAACATTGTAAACATCACTCTACACATGACTCTACACAACTTTGAAAATATCACTCTGTACCCCACTCTGCACAATATTGAATACATCACTCTATACATCACTTTACAGAACATTGAAAACATCACTCTACACATCATTCTCCACAACAGTTAAATATCACGTTACACATTACTCTACATAACATTGAAATCATCACTCTACAGATCACTCTGCACAACATTGAAAACATCATTCTACACATCACTCTACACAACATTGAAAACATCACTCTACAAATTACTCGACACAACATTGAAAACATCACTATAGACATCACTCTGTGCAACATTGAAAACATCACTCTGCACAACATTGAAAACATCACTCAACACATCACTCTACACAACATTGAAAACATCACTCTGCACATCACTCTACACAATATTGAAAACATCACTCTACACAGCACTCAACACAACATTAAAAACATCACTCTACACAACAATCTACACAACATTGAAAACATCACTCTACACATCAATCTATACAATATTGAAAACATCACTCGACACACCACTTCACACAACATTGAAAACATCACTCTACATATCACTCTGCACAACATTGGAAACATCACTCTACACATCACTCTATACAACATAGAAAACATCACTCTGCACCTCACGCTGCACATCATTGAAAACATCACCCTACACATCACTCTACACAACATTGAAAACATCACTCTACACATCACTCTACACAACTTTGAAAACATCACACTACACTTCACTCTACACAACATTGAAAACATCACTTAACACATCACTCTACACAACATTGAAAACATCACTCTACACATCAATCTATACAATATTGAATACATCACTCTACATATCACTCTGCACGACATTGAAAACATCACTATACATATCACATCACTCAACACATCACTCTACACCACATTGAAAACATCACTCTGCACATCACTCTTCACAACATTGAAAACATCACTCTACACAGCACTCTACACCACATTGAAAACATCACTCTGCACATCACTCTTCACAACATTGAAAACATCACTCTACACAGCACTCTACACAACATTGAAAACATCACTCTACAGAACAATCTACACAACATTGAAAACATCACTCTACACATCACTCTACACAACATTGAAAACATCACTCGACACAACATTGAAAGAATCACTCTACACATCACTCTACACAACATTGTAGACATCACTCCACACATCACTCTACACACCATTGAAAACATCACTCTACACATCACTCTACACAACACTGAAAACATCACTCAACACTTCTCTCTAAACAACAATGCAAACATCAATCTACACATCACTCTACAGAACATTAAAAACATCACTCTACACATCACTCGACACAACATTGTAAACATCACTCTACACATCACTCTGCACACCATTGAAAACGTTACTCTACACTTCACTCGACACAACATTGAAAACATCACTCTACACAACAATCTACACAACATTGAAAATATCAATCTACACATCACTCTGCAGAATATTGAAAACATCACTCTACACATCACTCTACACAACATTGAAAACATCACTCTATACATCACTCGACACAACATTGAAAACATCACTCTACACATCATTCTACACAACATTGTAAACATCACTCTACACATGAGTCTACACAACATTGAAAAAATCACTCTGTACATCATTCTGCACAACATTGAAAACATCACTCTACACATCACTCTACAGAACATTGAAAACATCACTCTACACATCACTCTCCACAACATTGAAATATCACGCTTCACATCACTCTGCACAATATTGAAAACATCACTCTACACATCACTCTGCACAACATTGAAAACATCACTCTACACATCACTCTGCACAACATTGAAAACATCACTCTACACATCACTCTACACAACATTGAAAACATCACTCTACACTTCACTTTACACAATATTGAAAACATCTCTCTACACAGCACTCTACACAACATTGAAAATATCACTCTACACGTCACTCTACACAACATTGAAAACATCACTCTATACATCACTCTACACAACATTGTAAACATCACTCTACACATGACTCTACACAACTTTGAAAATATCACTCTGTACCCCACTCTGCACAATATTGAATACATCACTCTATACATCACTTTACAGAACATTGAAAACATCACTCTACACATCATTCTCCACAACAGTTAAATATCACGCTACACATTACTCTACATAACATTGAAATCATCACTCTACAGATCACTCTACACAACATTGAAAACATCACTCTACAAATTACTCGACACAACATTGAAAACATCACTATAGACATCACTCTGTGCAACATTGAAAACATCACTCTGCACAACATTGAAAACATCACTCAACACATCACTCTACACAACATTGAAAACATCACTCTGCACATCACTCTACACAATATTGAAAACATCACTCTACACAGCACTCAACACAACATTGAAAACATCACTCTACACAACAATCTACACAACATTGAAAACATCACTCTACACATCAATCTATACAATATTGAAAACATCACTCGACACACCACTTCACACAACATTGAAAACATCACTCTACATATCACTCTGCACAACATTGAAAACATCACTCTACACATCACTCTATACAACATAGAAAACATCACTCTGCACCTCACGCTGCACATCATTGAATACATCACTCTACACATCACTCTACACAACATTGAAAACATCACTCTACACATCACTCTACACAACTTTGAAAACATCACTCTACACTTCACTCTACACAACATTGAAAACATCACTCAACACATCACTCTACACAACATTGAAAACATCACTCTGCACATCACTCTACTCAACATTGAAAACATCACTCTACACAGCACTCTACACAACATTGAATACATCACTCTACACAACAATCTACACAACATTGAAAACATCACTCTACACATCACTCTACACAACATTGAAAACATCACTCTACACATCAATCTATACAATATTGAATACATCACTCTACACATCACTCCACACAACATTGAAAACATCACTTTACATATCACTCTGCACAACATTGAAAACATCACTCTACACATCACTCTACACAACATTGAAAACATCACTCTACATATCACTCTGCACGACATTGAAAACATCACTATACATATCACATCACTCTCTACATCACTCTACAGAACATTGAAAACATCACTCTACACATCACTCTCCACAACATTTAAATATCACGCTACACATCACTCTACACCACATTGAAAACATCACTCTGCACATCACTCTTCACAACATTGAAAACATCACTCTACACAGCACTCTACACAACATTGAAAACATCACTCTACAGAACAATCTACACAACATTGAAAACATCACTCTACACATCACTCTACACAACATTGAAAACATCACTCGACACAACATTGAAAGAATCACTCTACACATCACTCTACACAACATTGTAGACATCACTCCACACATCACTCTACACACCATTGAAAACATCACTCTACACATCACTCTACACAACACTGAAAACATCACTCAACACTTCTCTCTAAACAACAATGCAAACATCAATCTACACATCACTCTACAGAACATTAAATACATCACTCTACACATCACTCGACACAACATTGTAAACATCACTCTACACATCACTCTGCACACCATTGAAAACGTCACTCTACACTTCACTCGACACAACATTGAAAACATCACTCTACACAACAATCTACACAACATTGAAAATATCAATCTACACATCACTCTGCAGAATATTGAAAACATCACTCTACACATCACTCTACACAACATTGAAAACATCACTCTATATATCACTCGACACAACATTGAAAACATCACTCTACACATCATTCTACACAACATTGTAAACATCACTCTACACATGAGTCTACACAACATTGAAAAAATCACTCTGTACATCATTCTGCACAACATTGAAAACATCACTCTACACATCACTCTACAGAACATTGAAAACATCACTCTACACATCACTCTCCACAACATTGAAATATCACGCTTCACATCACTCTGCACAATATTGAAAACATCACTCTACACATCACTCTGCACAACATTGAAAACATCACTCTACACATCACTCTGCACAACATTGAAAACATCACTCTACACATCACTCTACACAACATTGAAAACATCACTCTACACTTCACTTTACACAATATTGAAAACATCTCTCTACACAGCACTCTACACAACATTGAAAATATCACTCTACACGTCACTCTACACAACATTGAAAACATCACTCTATACATCACTCTACACAACATTGTAAACATCACTCTACACATGACTCTACACAACTTTGAAAATATCACTCTGTACCCCACTCTGCACAATATTGAATACATCACTCTATACATCACTTTACAGAACATTGAAAACATCACTCTACACATCATTCTCCACAACAGTTAAATATCACGCTACACATTACTCTACATAACATTGAAATCATCACTCTACAGATCACTCTACACAACATTGAAAACATCACTCTACAAATTACTCGACACAACATTGAAAACATCACTATAGACATCACTCTGTGCAACATTGAAAACATCACTCTGCACAACATTGAAAACATCACTCAACACATCACTCTACACAACATTGAAAACATCACTCTGCACATCACTCTACACAATATTGAAAACATCACTCTACACAGCACTCAACACAACATTGAAAACATCACTCTACACAACAATCTACACAACATTGAAAACATCACTCTACACATCAATCTATACAATATTGAAAACATCACTCGACACACCACTTCACACAACATTGAAAACATCACTCTACATATCACTCTGCACAACATTGAAAACATCACTCTACACATCACTCTATACAACATAGAAAACATCACTCTGCACCTCACGCTGCACATCATTGAAAACATCACTCTACACATCACTCTACACAACATTGAAAACATCACTCTACACATCACTCTACACAACTTTGAAAACATCACTCTACACTTCACTCTACACAACATTGAAAACATCACTCAACACATCACTCTACACAACATTGAAAACATCACTCTGCACATCACTCTACTCAACATTGAAAACATCACTCTACACAGCACTCTACACAACATTGAAAACATCACTCTACACAACAATCTACACAACATTGAAAACATCACTCTACACTTCACTCTACACAACATTGAAAACATCACTCAACACATCACTCTACACAACATTGAAAACATCACTCTGCACATCACTCTACACAATATTGAAAACATCACTCTACACAGCACTCAACACAACATTGAATACATCACTCTACACAACAATCTACACAACATTGAAAACATCACTCTACACATCAATCTATACAATATTGAAAACATCACTCGACACACCACTTCACACAACA